>NC_081559.1:17932353-17943196 GCF_022355385.1 Mustela nigripes | reverse complement strand
GAATCTATACTCAGAAAACTATAAAGTACTCATGAAAGAAATTGAGGAAGACACAAAGAAATGAAAAAATGTTCCATGCTCCTGGATTGGAAGAATAAATATTGTGAAGATGTCTATGCTACCTAAAGCAATCTACACATTTAATGCAATTCCTATCAAAGTACCATCCATCTTTTTCAAAGAAATGGAACAAATAATCCTAAAATTTATATGGAACCAGAAAAGACCTCGAATAGCCAAAGGAATATTGAAAAAGAAAGCCAAAGTTGGTGGCATCACAGTTCCGGACTTCACGCACTATTACAAAGCTGTCATCATCAAGAAATAAGTCAAGCAGAGAGAGTCAACTATCATATGGTTTCACTTATTTGTGGAGCATAACAAATATCATGGAGGACAAGGGGTGTTAGAGGAGAAGGGAGTTGGGGTAAATTGGAAGTGGAGGTGAATCATGAGAGACTATGGACTCTGAAAAACAATCTGAGGGGTTTGAAGTGGCAAGGGGGGGTGGGAGGTTGGGGTACCAGGTGGTGGGTATTATAGAGGGCACGGATTGCATGGAGCACTGGGTGTGGTGAAAAAATAATGAATACTGTTTTTCTGAAAATAAATTAATTAATTAAAAAATAAATAAAGAAAGAACCAAAAAAAAAAAGACAGCATGGTACTGGCACAAAAACAGACACATAGATCAATGGAACAGAATAGAGGGCCCAGAGATAGACTCTCAACTCTATGGTCAACTAATCTTTGACAAAGCAGGAAAGAATGTCCAATGGAAAAAAGACAGCCTCTTCAATAAATGGTGTTGGGAAAATTGGACAGCCACATGCAGAAAAATGAAATTGGACCATTTCCTTACACCACACACGAAAATAGACTAAATGGATGAATGACCTTAATGTGAGAAAGGAATCCATCAAAATCCTTGAGGAGAACACAGGCAGCAACCTCTTCGACCTCAGCCGCAGCAACATCTTCCTAGGAACAACGCAAAAGGCAAGGGAAGCAAGGGCAAAAAATGAACGATTGGGATTTTATCAAGATCCAAAGCTTTTGCACAGCAAAGGAAACAGTTAACAAAACCAAAAGACAACTGACAGAAATGGGAGAAGATATTTGCAAACAACATATCAGATAAAGGACTAGTGTCCAAAATCTATAAAGAACTTAGCAAACTCAACACCCAAAGAACAAATAATCCAATCAAGAAATGGGCAGAGGACATGAACAGACATTTCTGCAAAGAAGATATCCAGATGGCCAACAGACACATGAAAAAGTGCTCCATATCACTCGGCATCAGGGAAATACAAATCAAAACCACAATGAGGTATCACCTCACACCAGTCAGAATGGCTAAAATTAACAAGTCAGGAAATGACAGGTGCTGGTGAGGATGTGGAGAAAGGGGAACCCTCCTACACTGTTGGTGGGAATGCAAGCTGGTGCAACCACTCTGGAAAACAACATGGAGGTTCCTCAAAATGTTGAAAATAGAACTGCCCTATGACCCAGCAATTGCACTACTGGGTATTTACCCTAAAGATACAAACGTAGTGATCCGAAGGGGCATGTGCACCCGAATGTTTATAGCAGCAATGTCCACAATAGCCAAACTATGGAAAGAACCTAGATGTCCATCAACAGATGAATGGATCAAGAAGATGTGGTATATATACACAATGGAATACTATGCAGCCATCAAAAGAAATGAAATCTTGCCATTTGCGACAACGTGGATGGAACTAGAGCATATCATGCTTAGCGAAATAAGTCAAGTGGAGAAAGACAACTATCATATGATCTCCCTGATTTGAGGAAGTGCTGTTTGTTTCTATTAGCATTTCCTTAACCCCCAGAAAGATGCCATATTGTTCTGATGGGAAGTCTTATAAAAGTTAAAGCAAATTACAGTTATCACTAAAGTTTATAGAGTGATTACTACATCCCAGATACTGTGCTTTAATGCATAAACAACCTTCATGTAGTAGTGATGTGGGAAACAGAGGCAAAGGAAAAATTACATTTCCTTACTGCTTAAGCCCATCCACAAGTCCTTGAAACAGTTAGAGTGACCTTCCTCTAGGAACTCAGTTGCCTCAGTGTTGACATTGTTACAGGCAAAAGGCAATCTTAGCATAACATTATCCCATTCCCTGGGATCCTGTGAGTCTACTTTATACATATAAAAATTCCTTTGGAAAATTCTTTATCTCTATCTCTCCCACCAAGAAATATGGCCCACTGATAAACATTTAGAGTCTCATGACTGAGTTATTACTAAACAGTAATAAATGACTTTTTCCTAACAATAGCTAGTCCCTTCAGCGACCTGGAAATCTTGTTTCTAGATTCCATGTAGGCTTCTGCTGTCCCTAACCCCTCCTAACTTGAAAGTATATAATCAGACACCTATCACAACCCCAGTGCAGCTTTTTTCTGCTCGTGGACCCTGTTCCCATGCTTTAATAAAACCACTTTTTGGACTGGAGATGTCTTTCTTGATCATTTGCCCTGAACCCCAAAATCTACATCAGTAGGATCAACCATTGACCCCAATTACAGAAAAAGAAACTGAGTCAATCTGCATTGACCATGTTATCTAAAACCTACAATTAAAAAGCAGAATGTGGGGGGGGGGGGCACCTGGGTGGCTCAGTGGGTTAAGCCTCTGCCTTCAGCTCAGGTCATGGTCCCAGGGTCCTGGGATCGAGGCCTGCATCAGGCTCTCTGCTCAGCAGGGAGCCTGCTTCCCCCTCTCTCTCTGCCTGCCTGTCTGCCCACTTGTGATTTCTCTCTCTCTTTCAAATAAATAATTAAAATCTTAAAAGAAAAAAAAAAAGCAGAATGTGGGGGCATTTGGGTGGCTTAGTCTGTTGAGCGTCAGACTCTTGGTTTCAGCTCAAGTCATGATCTCAGGGTCATGAGATTGAGCCCTGCATGCAGTACCAAGCTCAGTGGGTAGTCTGCTTGAAGACTATCTATCTCTGCCCCTTCCCCCACTTGTACATTTGTGCACTCTCTCTCTAAAATAAATATATAAATCTTTTAAAAAAGAATCAGAATGCACACTGGGACCAACATCACCAGCATCATCAGAAAGGCAGAATCTCCATCCCAGACTCTCTGTTTTAGTAAGACTCCCCAAATGAGTCCCATTTTGTTCCCTCTGTATTCATTTGTTTATTGTGGGACCTATTTGCTTCTGTTAACATTTCCTTAATACCCTAGAGGAATGTTATGTCACTACTGTTCTTGCTTTTCTCTCCACCTGGAGTGTTCTCCACAAACCAACCACTAGTAATCAAGATTTCCCTCATTCTCTTAGCAGCCCCTTGAGGCAGATCACCAAGTCTCTCTGAGCCTTCATTCCCCCCTCTAGAAAACCAGGATGAAAATACCTCTCTTGAGGGGTCACTAGAGCAGTTAAAATTAAATCAAAGGACCCTTGTAAATTGCATAGCACAGTAGTTCATTAACTTGGTTTCATTTTAGAATCACCTGGAGGATTTCCCCTGGCACTTCCCTTTCCAGAGCAATTACATTCGGATTTCTGATAATGGGGCCCAGGGAAGCAGCATTTTTACATTCCCACGGGTGATTCTAATGGGTAGTCAGGCTTGAGAATCTCTGGCACCAATTGCCTTGTACATAGTAGATGCCGAATAAAATTTAGCCTTGATTGTTTTTTGTTTTTTGAAAGACAGACAGAAAGTGGGAGCAGGTGGGGAAGAGCAGAAGGAGAGAGAGAATCAAACCAGGCACAGATCCTGCCACAGGGCTGGATCTCACAGCCCCAGTGACAACCTGAGCCAAAATCAAGAGTGGGATGCTTAATCTTGGCATTTCTTATACCCAGGCCCTTGCCAAAGAGCAAATCTCTCTGAACTGATCATACTTGATTTCCTCCCTGTCTTATCATAGGAGGTTCTATCTTCTATCTCTTCTGGGCTTTCTGAAGTCCTAGCCCTGAAATCATACCTTTTCTCTCAAATCTTTTTTTGGTGAGCGCAAGACCTAATCTCCTTCTTTTCTCAAATCCATTGGCAACCTGAAGTCTCCATTATAAAATCAACTTACTTGCCCCGCTCCGTTCATGGTAGTTTGCTACTATTTCATGTGTGTCAAATTGCGAGTCTCACAGGCCCCCAGCTTAATGCTGAGGACACTCTAAACTAGACACTGAAAAAGGATAATTTTTTTAAAAATGTAAAATCAAGAGTTTCATTTAAAATGAATGCACGTCAAAGATTTTATTTACTGCATGAATTAATGAGAGAGTCAATAAGAAGTTAGAACCTATTCAAAGGAAAAGTCTGACAAATATAAATTAGCAGCAGGAATGCTGAAATAAATTTACGAAAGATGCAAAATTTGTCACTTCTTTTCACTGACCACTATTCAATGGTATTTCTACAAACAAGAATCATTTGGATTGTTACTTACTTTTTATGATGAACAGAATCATAAACAATGAAACAATGAAAAACAGTAAAAACAAAAACAATGAAAAACCAGTAATCACAAATAGTGCTCTAGACAGTGTCTAGTTTTACCATTGTAGATGCCCCATAATCTTTGTGGTCCATTACATAGCTTTTCACAACTTTTCCTGACAATGCTCCATATTTTTATGGTCTATTCCTTTTGGGGGCAGTTAGAAAGGTTAGTTGAAGATCAGGAAGAAAAACTTCACTTAATGAGGAATTTGTGTGAGATTAATTCAGCTCATGGTGTCTTCATATTACTGCAGCCAAGGTAAAGCCCAAACCCAAACTTTATCTGGAGTAACCCAGACTTTTGAGATGTCTGTACAAATTTTACTATGAATAAGGAGTTCAAACTTGCAATATTTCTTAGAAAGTTGTTATCATCAAGCTGGCCAAGCTAGGAAAGAAAAGTAATTTTTTAAATTGATAATGACAAAAAAAATTATGACCTGTTAGTCGTTAAAAATATATATGGATTTTAACACTGACTTGGGTGCCTAAACCGTTTAGTTAACTTTATTCATTAGACATTATTAGTCTAATGTTAGTCACTGATCATTTTTGATGAATGTACAAGTATTTGGGGTATATTTCCTTAGGACTTATCAAAGTAGAATGAATAGGTTTGCAATGCTTTATGGAAAATTGAACTAAATTAGAAATTACAAGACTCCGTCTATAGTTTCCTAATTCACCTGCCTACAGCCTCTCATTCTCTCCTTGATCTGTTCTCTACTCTGATTCCAGAAGAAGCTTTTCAAATCCCAAATTTCTCTATATCTTTCCCTGACTTCACATTGCTTTAAGGAGTAAAACGATTACGTGTCATTTCCTCGGGCCATGCGGTTTGACCCCTCTGATGGCCCTACCCTAGTTTAGATAACCTTCCCCATCCCTTTCATACTCCATCCCATTCTTTTCTCAGGAACATCTTCCCTGCCCAGCTCCCACTCCTGACTGGGTTATCTCTTCCTATTATATGGTGTTCTATTAGCACTAATCAAGAGTCCTTTCTAGCACTAATTAAGGCCACAATTTCATACTTACTGATGTAATGATTTGTTTATTACAAATAAGGGCAGGGGACATATTTCCATTGTCTAGCATGGGGCCAAGCCCAGAAAGGGCACTCAATAATTAATGAATTAATAACTGTATAAAGGGTTACTGGTTTCTTCTTAGCCCCTATGGCTTATCTACTTATTTTGCTCATGTATTTCCTTTGAATTTTTCTTGTTTTACTTTCCTTTGTTGCTGGTTTTATAAGATCACATCATAGAAAAGGGAAGGAGGAGGCAGGTACTGAGCAGGTACCAGGACACTTGCAGAGTATTATGACATGATTTCATTTGAGCCTCATAACCTATGTAATAGGTATTATTTTCCAATTTTATAGAAATGAAACTGAGGCTTAGTGATATTATACAAGTGATACCACTAGAAAATGCTGGAGCTGAGTTGGAACCCAGGTTTACCCTTTATTGCTGGACTTGGCATCAAAGACCTTGCTTGGTTAGCAGGCTGGGAAGTCATCTTCTGCACCACCTTAACAAAGCTTTGGGCCTCAGTCTCCAGCTCTACAAAAAAAAAAAAAAAAAAAAAAAGCTAGAAGCCAACATTAATGTGCATTTCTTTAATCACTAGTACTGTTATAAAGTTTCCATACCATGATCTGCTGTTCTCTCTGGTACAGCTGCAAGACTCCTTTGCCAATTATGATGTAGGGTAGATGACAAAACGGCCACAGATATGCCCCTTTGCTGATTTCACACATTTTGGCAGTGGCCTCCCACATGGACTCTGGGACCGACCTTGTGATTGTTTTAGCTCATTGAACAATAACAAATGTGATGTAGGCAGAGACACGTAAGGCACTTGTACATTGGGATTTACCCTCTGGCTGCACTTGGAACCCATCTGCCACACATGAACAAACCTTGATGAGACTTTTAGATGATGAGAGCAGGTGCCCCATCATGTCAGCCGACAGCTAGCCAACCCTTAGTGGCCAGACCACCTAACTGACCCCAGATGCCTGAATAAGCCAGCAGAGACCAGCAGGAGCAGCGGAGAGTCAGTCCAAGTTACCAACCCATGGACTCAGGCACTAAATAAATGGTTATCATTTTAAGGTGCTACATTTTGGAGATATATATATATATATATATATATATATATATATATGTAAAATTTCTTTACTTTTAATAGTAAGTTTGTATTATATGTTGGTCTTATCATTTTCCCATTCTAAGAGAAAGGTGTCATATTTCCTAGATTTATTCTGTTAAATGATACAAAATTTATAACTTAACAGACACATATCTCTTCTTCATAGGTGGGAGAAATAGACTCTTTTATTTTCTTCTGCTTGTGATACAATTTAACCCACTAACTCATTTGGAACTTAATGAAATTTTAGTGATGAGGCATGGATTTAAATTATTTTCCTCCACATTAATATTCAATTGTGACATCCTTTATCATTTAATAACTCCTTTCTCAACTGCTGTATTGCTTCTTGATCTTCAAGTATTAATTTCGTATAATGTATTAGTTATATTCCTTGGAATTGCTATGGCATTCTATGAACTAACTTTTCTTTTTGTAATTTAATACCATAATTTTATTACAATTTTATTATTCATCAATATAAAATATATTAGTAATATGCAACGTATAAAAGTTGTTTGTTTATAATAGTACAATTAATGAAGGCCCTTTATGTACGCAGAGTGCTGTTTCTCTTTGTTAATTTCCACGGCCTTTTTTCTTCCTTCTGTCTCCTTCACAATTCTGCTCCCATTAGAGTTATTTGTGTCATTCTCACCATTCTCCACCTGACTGTAAACTTCTTGAGACTGGGAAGAGTACATATTTTCCCTTTGTTGAGGGTTTTCCAAGAGAGGATGTCCAGAACCTATTTGTTAGAGTGATGTGACATTTCTTATCCAGGAGACATTTATTCTTAATGCAGTCTTTGAGAACCTGTGAGGGTTCCTCACTCATACAGTTCTGAAATCTGTACAAAGCTTATCTTGTTGCTCTGACTTGTATTGCTTAAACAGAATATCTGTAAGCTAGAGAGGAAACTCTTGGATAGCTCAAAAAACAGTCATGTAAATTTAACTGATTGGGATATCAGTGGAAATAGATTATAATTATTAATACAGTAATTGGGTGCAAGACCCGGGGATAGACTTTAGGTCAATACTGGACAACATCCCCATATGCTAGGCCCAAGGACTACAAGGATGACTCAGGTATGGTCCCTGCTTTCAAAGCCAATATAATAATACTGACCCAAGGCTAGGAGAGTTTCAAATATAATGACATGATTTTGCAAATCTCATGTCAACTACTTGAAAGAAAAGTTCTCTGTAAGAATTTAATGTCAAGATTGTCATTTAAAAATCAAGTTCCAATGTCTGTTTTCATTTCCCACTCACAAATCTGTTTTTCAAGTAGGAACTATTTGTTGTTTAAACTTTTTCCTCCTCCTTATCCTTGGTCGTGGGAGGTTCCTACTAGGTTGGGAGGAATGCACGGAGAAGCAGAATGTTAAGGCCAGGAGCACGTCTGGACCTGCCAAGGTCACATCCCAGCCCTGCTCCAGCTCTAATGATTCCCATGAACATACCACTCCCATGGTCTTGCCTCAGACCTTTCCCTGGCCTTGGCATGCACCACCTCTCAAATCCTGTCCAACCCAATCCTTATGGAGCATGTGTCAACAAGGCTCTTGCCAGCTCCTTCAACCCCTGCTACACCCACCTGAAAATCTTCTAATCACTCTGGACCATTTACACCATCCACCTCTTTTGCTTCTCTACCCTGGCATCTGAGAGTGACGGGAGAAATCTCACAACTGCCATATTGTTGATGTTTATTCAGCCAGTATTTGTTGAGCATCTGCTATGCACTAAAAACAGTAGAAGAAATTATACTAGACTCAGAAAAGAATAAAACAGTGAATAAGAGAGCTTCTCCTCCTTCTTGAGGGGGGAAGCTCAACAACTACACAGTAGTGGGATAAGTAATTATCATATGGAAAGTCAGCACCTGTGGAAGCCCACAGGAATGTACCTAACCTAGAGACTTATGGGATCAGGAAAGCTATCTCACTTAAAATTCATGGTCTTCAACTCCAGTGGGGCCCTTGGCACCACTCACCACTTATTTTATAGTTGTCTAGTCAACCATAATTCCCCAAAAGGAGTAGATAAACCTTCATGGCTCTCCTCAAGACCCCCAGTCCACTCATCTCTCTTACTCATCTCTCAGCAGATGAGACAGCTCTTGACTACATTGAGGAAATCCAATCCATGTTTAAAAATCTATTTCCACAACGGCTCCTCCTCACTTCCCCTTTTGAATCTGTAGAAAAGGTGTCTTTTTTTGCATCCTATCTCTCCACCATTAGCCCCAATTCTAGGACCAGGGACCTTGACAAATTGCTTTATTTCCTCCCTCACTTATATTCTTTTATGTTCAAGCTCTTCCTCTTAATTACTCAAGCACAGCTAATGAACATATACAAGTCTCTATTATACAAAAAGTAAATTATAAATAAAAAATATTATGTAACCCAAATGCTCTCAGGTTTCATCAGCTTCCAGATTGAACTCAAATTGCACCAGATTAAAAAAAGAAAGTAGTTTACAAATGTTTTCCTGCACCTTGCCAAGTAGTCTAACCGCAACCTCCACCTACCTCTGTCTCCAGTATGTGTGAGATCCCCAAAAGGAAGGGAGATCTTACATATATTCATGAGAAAGCTGTGTTTGTGGCTGCTGTCTTGTCAGAGACCTACCTCTCCTAGCCCTCTCCCTGCCCCTGTGTTGAGGTTCTATCATCCACTGCTGGAGAGCTATTGGCACTCTTGTCTCCAGCTCAGCAGCCTCTGAAGATTCCAGCTGAATCTGCAATATGTCTAATTGCTGGCCTCACCTCTGCTGAGCTAGGGTTCCATGCTGGGGTGCAGAGTCCTGCTGACCATTCTGCCTGCCAATGTTTTCAATGTGGACACTAGCAGCAGTACATTGCATGGTGCCTGCACAACTGTGTGTGCAGACAGAAGAGAAGGTTATGGCTCCCAAACCTCTGCCCTAATGTTTTTTAAGAAGCCTAATGGCAAGCATGTCCCTAATAGACCTGAAGCTTTGCGCAACTTTGTACAACTCCTTGCACACTATTTTCTTTGTGAATGACAAACTCAGAACATAGCTTCTTAGAGTTCTCTTGACGTTAGTCCTATCAAATATTCTAGTCTCTGCTCTCACTTCTCCAATCAAACACCATTTGGGGGACGTACGATATACATCTGAATCCCCATGGTGGATACAGCTCAAGATTTCTCAGGAGGACCCTAAGTTTCTCGTAAATCAGTGGGTGTCAATAAATGCCTGGGTGGGAGAAGGATGTCATGGGTCAATATAATTGCTGTAGAGAATGAGCCAGTTTTCCTTGACCCTATTGGGGTCCCTGGCTCAATCTGAATATGAAACTGACAAAAAGAAAGGTTAACAAAAGAAAACCATCCCAATTTCTTGCATACAAGTTTTATGTGACATGGAGCCTTCATAAGGAATGAGGACCTGAGGAAACAGTTGGATCTGAGTATTTTTATGCTTGGGTTGAAGAGTAGGCAGTCATGTAGAACTATGATAGGTCAGAGAGTTTGAAGAAAGTACAATAAACTGGGGAGAATTACTAAGACCTGTTTGTTAGGATTCTTCTTGGCAGAATATTCTAGTCTCTGTTTTTGCAGATAAGGATGTTCCCTCCCTCCAGATATAGAAAGGGCACCTTTCATATGGGATCTTATGACCTCTAGCAGGGCAGACCAGTGTGGGGGGAGGTCAGAGCAACCTTCCTGTTTCTACTGTTTTCTCAAACATTTTTAGCCTAAAATATTCAATATTCCAAGAAGCCATAATTTAGAGTGCCGTTTCCAAAATCTTGTCACAGTCTTACACAAGTCATGGAATAGCCATGACTCTGCTACAAAAAATAAAACATCACTCCTTAACCCTGCACCCAGTTCTGGCTTCTGCTCTTTTCTTTCCTTCACACCCAAGCTCTGGAAAGAAATCAGTTGTAATCTTCACTTCCTCTATTTTTTTCAATTTAACATTATCTTCTTTTTAAACACAATTATATATTCACTTGGTTTAAATTTCAAAAAGAACAACAACAAAAAAAAGCTATCCCTGGCTACCAAATATCCCTCCCTAGAGGCAACCAGTTTCCTGTGTATCCTATCAGAGATATTTTATTAAACACAAGCAAAAACATATCTATTTCCACTTTTTTAAAAATAGCAATTGCATCCTGTATCTACATACTGTTCC
>NC_081559.1:17863164-17932343 GCF_022355385.1 Mustela nigripes | reverse complement strand
TTTTTTTTTTTTTTTTTTTTTTTTTTTTTTTTTTTTTTTTTTTTTTTTGCTTAACACTGTATTTTAGGGATCATTTCAAATCAACAAATAAAGAATGTCCTGATTCTTTTTTGGAGGATGCTACAGAACTATTATTTTGAATAGTTATACCCTAGTATCCTTTAATTGCCAGACTGTGGTTGTTTTCAATTTATCATGACTTCAAGTAGAACAGGATTTAAAAAAAAAAAAAATGCAAGTTTCCACTGAGGCACCACGATATATTTTGTTAAAAAACAAAATTCAGTGGAATAAATTTTGAAGATCTTATTGGCTTTATTTAATGATTTATGAATCATGCATCTTCTAATCTAGCAGACAGAAAGAAGCTCCAAAAAGCTGTACAAAATGAAAGACTTTTATAGGCAGAAGGGAACAGGAATAAGGAAGTTATTCTAGACAAAAGTAGGTTGGTTATCACAAGGTTACTTTCCTTTAGGGGATAACTGGGGTCTGTCGGGCAGATTACCTAGTGCTGACCAGGCAATTCCTGACTGGCTGGCTTAAGATTCCATTTGTGGGAGAGCCAAGACTGTAATTAAGTAAAGTCTTGGTTTGGTAACAAGGGGCTTAGCATAAGCAACTCTATGTTGGCTTATTATCTAGTTTTTCACAATCCCAAAGTGAAGTAGAAGATCATATAATTTCTAAGGGAAGTGAAAAATCAGGCTTGTAACTATTAAGCTTCTCATCCACAGAAAGGTTCCAAAGAGGTTAGGATTTGGAGATTAGCCAGTATTTTGGAGACTGTAGTCTTGGGTTGTGAATCCTAGTCCTCAAGGGAGGAGTCCTGGGGATCCTTACTACACATTGTGACAAAGAAAGATGTTTCAAGATGGTTGCCGAGAGAGTTTGATACATGGCCATACAGTCCATCTAGAAAACCTAAAGGTAAGTGTTGTGTGATTCGCTGCTTAGGAAACAAAGACAGCTACAGGGGAAGCTGCTCTCCTAAAGCTAGTCAAAGAATGTGTTTCTTCAGGGCAAGGACAGCATGGAAAGTCTCAAGTTATGTTCACCAGGAACACCTGGAAGCAAAAGTCACAGCCAAACTGAAGCCAAGGTGCTAAGCACTGAGGAAAGTGTTAAAGACCCATTGCAATAGAGATGGATCTAACTTCATGGAGGATAAGTCAGGTGAGAGATTCCCTGATAATGAGGGAGACAGACACAGGTCTCCAAGAATCCATGAAAGATCTCAAGAAAGAGCTGAGTTTAAAAAAAAAAAATCCCCTACAGCCAGAAATTGGTGTTGGTAAAGTGAGGCATTTCTGCTTCCTCACTCTTCCCTCTTCCCACTGACTCCACCTGGCAGGGGTCTGAAAGCAGATTACAAAGACAGGAGGAAGGGCAGAAGCACAGGGCAGGTAAGAGAAAGCCAATGATGTCCCCTCTTCCACTACTGGTATCCAGCTTGCAGTAAGCTGCACCCGAGAAAGGGGAAATTTCAATGAAATTTTAAGTATTTATTATTAATTTGGACTAAATGTTTGAATTGCTGACTGTAAATAAGACATTTTTATTAACTGAAAATGATCACGAAAGTCATAGGTTTATACCAATTTTCACTGAGGGAGTTCCACAAATAAATCTGAAGTGACAGCGGGTGACTGCCACTTCCTATAAGGATGTAAAAAGTCACGAGAAACTGTTGCTTTTATTCTAGCAGCAAGAGCACTCCAGAGAAGTTACTAAATCATAGCTGTGGGCGTTTTTGTCTTCATCTGTCAGAGAGATAAGAACCCCAAGATATCTAAATGAACTACATTCCATAAAGTGACCAGACATTCTTAAGGGGGAAAAGACCCATGGTCACCTTTATCCCTGGCAGAGTGGAAAATCTGGTATAGTATCTGATAGGGTGAAGGAAAAAAAAAAAAAGACAAAATTGAAATGTACTTTTATTGGCCTACAAGGGATGTTCTGAGACCAGTTTCTAATGAGTGGTCTTCTTCCCCTTATATCTAACAATTTTCTGCACACTATCTGGGTGTCCTACAATTCAACTCAATTCTCATACTCTCTACCTGGAGATGGGATCAGATTCTACGGGTTAAGTATTTAATCCTAAAAGACTGCCTCCTCTGCCACTTCAGATGCCAATTGCAAGCCCAGGTGACCACCTGTGCTTCTGACTGATAGGCTGTAGATTGGAGACCTTGTTATCAGTACGACTATTTGTGCTGTGTGGGAGATCCTGGTCCTTGGATTCCCATGAGAAGATTTACAGGAGGATCCACTCTCAGACTAAAGATAGCCAGAAGGAAAGTAGCAAGCCCAAAGCAGTTTATTATAGCAGAAGTACACTCTCATGGTGGGGGAGGGGCTCAAGGTGGGGAGAAGCAGGTTTCATGAGATGGAACAAGCCCTAGATTGTTTTGGGATTGGATATGTGCGGCAGCTTTCTGGGCTGGGAAGTGCTGGGACTCCTAGTGGGGTGGTCTCTAAAGGAGGCTGCTTCCAATCATTTCGGGAACTCCTCCTACAGGTTGGGTGGGGAGTTTTTGACCCTACAAGGTTTGTACCTGAATAGTCCTGGCAGTCTTTCTCCATGGGGTCTGTACCCACAATGCAAATGTATTATAATAAGTCTGTGCATACCCTGGGGCAGAGAGGGAAGAGGAGAGTGCATGCTCTGCACCTGCACTTGTGGCTCTTGATCTGTCATCCTCAAAGTCTTGGAAGCTGCAATGTCAAGATGTTGTGCTCCTGTCTCAATAACTCCCTCCTCAGGTTCAGCTAATTTGCTAGATAGAGCAGCTCATGGAACTCAGGGGAACATTTTAATTACTAGATTACCATAAGGATACAAAAGGATGTAGCTCAGGAACAACCAGATGGAAGCAATGCCTAGGGCAAGGTGTGGGAAAAAGGCACAGAGCTTACATGCCCTCTCCAGATGTGCCACCTTTCCACATCGTCACATGTTTACCAACCCAGAAGTTCTCTGAACACTGTCCTTTCGGGTTTTTGTGGAGGTTTCATACATGTATACTGGCACAGCAGATTTGAACCCCACGGTTCCCCAGTCACAGAGCAAGTGTGTATTCAACAGCTCTTTCCCACAGTCCTTCACTAAGTTCATGGGGCTAGTACTCAGAAGACTAGAGGCATGGCACGAGAACTGAGAGAATTCACCTCTGAGTATCTGCAAGGAGGAATGAGGAGCAGCAGAAATGGTACGTTGAGATAATTATTTATTGTCTAAAACAAAAATAAGAGCAATGTATACTTTGATTTATAGCATTTGTATAAGTAAATCTTATAACCACAAGAACACAAAGGATTGAGGGAGGGGATAAGCTTCTTTATACCATCGTAGGATTCTTTCCACTGTGTGATATGATTACATATTTTTTGAAGATACACTATGTTTCGTTAAAGATGCATGTGTTAATATCTAGAGCAAACACTAAAAAAAGTACAGCTAAAAAGTCAGTCGAGGAGGTATGTATAAGTAAAAAACCTTATTCAATTTACCCAAGAGAAGTCATCAAAAAATGACAGAAAAACAAAGAGTAAATGGAACTATCAGAACAAATAGCAGTATGATAGACTCAGATCCAACCATACCAAATATTATATTAATTTTAAATTAACTAAATACTCCTACTAAAAAACAGATTGTCAGACTGGATTAAAAATACAAGACATAACTATGCTGTTTGCAAGAAACCCACTTTAATAACTTTTTTAAAAAAATTTCCTTAAGTAATCTCTACACCCAACATGGGGCTCAAACTCACAACCCAGAGATCAACAGTTGCCTACTTTACCAACTGAGCCAGCCAGGTGCCATGCAAGAAACCTACTTTAAGTACAAAGACACAGATAGGTGAAAAGTAAATGTGTGCTGTAAGACAAAATATGCAACACCATCTCTAAGATGGGTTGTGCAGCTATAATAATACAAAGTCAATGTCAAAATCAAGGTTATTACCAGGGTTTAAAAGAGACAATACTTAGTAATTTTAAAAAGTTGAATCATCAAGGAAACATGGTAATCATCTAAATATTTGTGCTCCCAATAAAAACATCTCAAAATGCACGGACAAAAATCCAAGAGAAGGAAAGGCAAAATATGTGAATTTACCTTTTTTTTAAAAAGGTAGAAAAGGGGAGCCTGGGTGGCTCAGTGGGTTAAGCCTCTGCCTTCCACTCAGGTCATGATCTCAGGGTCCTGGGATCAAGCCTCGCATTGAGTTTTCTACTCAGCAGGGAACCTGCTCCCTCCCCCACCTCCTGGCTGCCTCTCTGCCTACTTGTGATCTCTGTCAAATAAATAAAAGTTAAAAATCTTTAAAAAATACATAATAAAAAATGAAAAGGTAGAAATAGGAAATTTTAAAATCCAATTGATAAAACAAATAGACAAAATCAGTAATGATACAGAAAGTGTGAAAACTGCCATCAGTCCCAAAGCTAGTTGATATTTTAGAACAATACCCAATAGTTGCAATATTCTTTTCAAATGCACATGGAGCATTCACCAAGGTAGACATACAGAGTATGCTCTCTGACCACTATAATATTAAATTAGAAATTGATCATAATAAGACATCTAGAAAATCTTCAAATATTTGGAAAGTTAGCTACACACATCTAAATAACCCATGGGTCAAAGAAGAAATCACAAGAGAAATTAGAAAGTACTTGAAAATGCATGGTAATGAAAATACCACATATTAAAATTTGTGAGGTACATTAAAGCAATCTTAGAAGGCAATTTGTTACATTAAATGCCTTTATTAGAAAATAAAAATGATATAAGAATTGATTATCTAAGTTTCCTCATAAGGAACTAACAAAAGAAGAGAAAATTAAACCCAAAATAAGTACAATAAAGGTAATATATTAAAGCAGAAATTAATGATATAAAAAAGACAAAATTGAGCAAATAAATGAAGTCAGAAGTTATCATTAAAAATTAATAACATTGTAAAAGATTTTGTACCTAAAGTGGTAAAAAAAAAAAATTAATAACATTGATAAGCCCCTAGCAAAATAAACACCACACACACGCACACAAACACACACACACACAGAGAAACAGAGAGAAAGAACAATAAATTAAGTGAAAAAGGCAGGGGTTTTTTTTTGTTGTTGTTGTTTTTCTTTTTACTAATCTACACCCAAATGATAATGAAGGGGTACTATAAGTAATTTATGCCAATTTTCAAGAAATACAAAATATACTGAATTGTCAAGAACTGTAAAGATATCAGTATATTTGCAAGCTAAACTAGCCTGCCAGTTTTGTGTGTGCCAGCAGAAGACACAAAACTCCTGGATCAGAGACAAAGGATTTTATTACTCAGAGCAAGTCTCATGAGCTTCATGTTTGAGCAGATTCTCCCTCGATCCTAAGTTCCATCAGGAGACATAGTAATTCTCGAGGATGCTGCACACATAGTTGTTTTGTGTCATGGCTGAGGAACCCTGACGTTGAAAAACTCCAGTCTTTGAAAAGGAACTGCAAGCAAACCCACCTGACATTTGCCTCAGAGAAAGACATTATCTTTATTATACCAGACAACCAACAAACCCGCTCTCTATTCCAGACAGAGAAATCATTTCTATTTTCCAAGGTGACTTGCCATACAAATATCTTCAAAAGACAGTCTGGGACAAATGCTGTCAGTGCTTCAGCTCACAAAACATACAGAAATTTGACAAATCCATGGAGAATTATCTCCCAACACTAGATGAACTTGGAAAAATTCCTTGAAAATTACAACTTGCAAAAACGGATACAAAAAGACATACAATATTAAATAACTCTATATCTAATAAATAGAAGTTACAATCAAAATGTTTCCACAAAGAAATTCCAAGTTTTATCAGTTTTTCTATTGAAGATTTTAAGAGGGAAACTCTTTCAGAAAATAGAAGTTAGCACTTTATGAGGCTAACATAACCCCAACAGTATTTGATAAAAATGTTTTTTTTTAAGTTACAGACCAATATCTTGCATGAATATAGATTTGGATAAACTTAAGAAAATATTAGCAGATTCAATCTAGCAATACATAAAAACATGCCAAAGTGGATTTTATTCCAGGAATATAAAGTTAGTTTATTATTTGAAAAATCAATGATTGATACTAACAGAAAAAAAGAATAAAAAACACAATTATCTTAATATATACAAAAAGCATTTGACAAAATCCAATGCCTATTTAAAATAGAAATTCTCAACAAAGGAATAAAATGAACTTTTTCAATGTGACAAAGGTTATATATGGAAAACCTATAGGTAATATCATATATCATGAAACCACAAACACCTTTTTTTCCTCTGATCCAGAACAAGGCAAGGGTGTATACTGTTACCACTTCTATTAAACATTGTATTGAAGTCTAGTCTAGAGCAATAAGAAAACAAAGGAAATAAAAAGCATAAATATTGAAGAGGAAAAAATAAAATCGTCACTATAAGCATGACTTACAGCTACAACACTCTTTGAAATTTGCCAAAAACTGCTAGAACTAGAGTTAGCATGATACACAATTTGCAAATCCATCATATTTCTACATTCTAGCCATAAACAATTGGAAAATTACATTAAATTTAAAATGTTATTTGTAATATTATCTTAAAAATCAAGTCTCTGAAAATTAAGCTAGTGAAAGATATGCAAGACTACACGTAGTAAACTACAAAAGATTGCTGAGAGAAATTAAAGAAAATACAAAGGGGGAGAAACATATGATACAAACGTTAGGTATCAAGGAGGGCCCCGTACTACATGGAGCACTGGGTGTGGTGCATAAACAATGAATCTTGGAACACTGAAAATATTAAGAATATAAACAATAAAATGGGAGAAAATATTTTTTAAAAAAGAAAACAGCATGATATTCATCATTTTTTATGAACTTTTACATTTTACTTCCAGTATAGTTAACATACAGTGTTACATCAGTTTCAGGTGTGCAATATAGAGATTCAGCAATTCTACACATTACTCAGCGCTCATCATGGTAAGTGTGCTCTTTAATCCCCATCACCTATTTCACCCATCCCTCACCCACCTCCCCTCTGGTAACCATCAGTTTGTTTTCTGTAGTTAAGAGTCTGTTTCTTGGTTTCTCTGTGTCCCTCTCTCTCCCTCTCTTTCTTCATTTTTTCATTTGTTTTGTTTCTTAAATTCCATATATGATCAGAATCACATGGTATTTGTCTTTCTCGGACTGACTTATTTGGCTTAGCATTGTACTGTCTGGCTCCATCCATGTTGTTGCAAATGGCAATATTTTATACTTTTTATGACTGAATAATATTCACTTGTATATATATACCATTTCTTTATCCATTCAGCTATCAATGGATACTTGAGCTGTTTCCATAATGTGACTATTGTAAATAATGCTGCTATAAGCATTTGTATTTTTGTAGTTTGGGGGTAAATACTCAGTCATATGATAGCTGGATCATAGGGGTAGTCTTATTTTTAACTGAGGAACTTCCATAAGTGTATTTCAGTGTCTGCACCAGTTTGTATTCTCACCAATACTGCACAAGAATTACTTTATCTCCACATTGTCACCAACACTTGTTTCTTGTGTTTTTGATTTCAGCCATTCTGAAATGTGTGAGATGATATCTCATTGTAGTTTTGATTTGCACTTTCCTGATGATTAGTGATGTTGAGCATCTTTCCATGTGTCTATTGGCAATCTGGATATCTTCTTTGGAGAAATGTCATGGACAGAAGACATAGACAGACATCTCTGTCCATGTCTTCTGCCATTTTTTAATTAAGTTATTTGCTTTTGAGGTATTGACCTATATCAATTCTCTATATATTTTGGATACTAACCCTTTATTGGATGTGTCACTTGCAAATATCTTCTCCCATTCAGTAAGTTGCCTTTTAGTTTTATTGTTTCCTTAGCTGTGCAGAAGTTTTTGTTTTGTTGTAGTCCCAATAGTTTATTTTTGCTTTTATTTCCCTTGCCTCTAGACATATCTAGAAAAATATTTTACAGTGGTTATCAAAGAAATTACTGTCTGTACTCTCTTCTACAAGTTGTATGGTTTCCAGTCTCACATTTAGGTGTTTAATTATGGTACTCATTATTGGAAGATTCAATGTAGTTCTCCCCAAAATTATCTATAGGTTTGAGACATTCAAACAAATTCAGCAATGTTTTGAAGAAATTCAAGCTGATCCTAAATTTTTCTGAAAATGCTAATGATCAAGAAGAGCCAAAACAATTTTGAAAATGAACAAATTTGACAGTATGGAAGACTTACACTACCCAATATCAGAAGTTACTATAAAGACATAGTCACTAAGACAGTTTGATGTTACCATAAAGAGAGACAAATAGGTCAATGAAAGAGAATATAGCATAGAGACATTTACCCATACAATTGATTTTTGACTAAGGCACCAAGTCAATTTAATGGGAGAAAGAAATGTCTTTCTAACAAATAGTGGGAAAAAAATTGAATATCCATATGGAAAATAAAACAAAAATACCCATGCAATGGTGCTATAATGGTGCTAGTTGCTATGGTGCACTCTCCAGATTCCCTCTTCAGACTTGTTTCTCTGCCACTGAAGTGTTGGCTGCTGATGGCTCACAGCTGAGTCCCTTTCTCTCCAGAAATTGTTCTGTCAACCAATGTTGCAACCTCTCTTTGGTGAGAGCTGGAATCCAATAACTGGCTAATGTAGAGAGAGATGCAAAGGCCCAGCCCTCTTGCATCATTTGTAATAATGTTGAAGAGCCATCCTAAATCCCGAGAGCCTCTTTTGCATAACTGCTTAATTTCTCTCTCTGCCCAATCATGTTTCCTTCACCCGTCAGAAGTATTTTTCCTGTGAGTGCTCCCCAATAAAGCTCCGGGATGTAAATGTGTTTCATGGAAAACTCAATACATGTCTGGCAAACTTGACCTTACTAACTCTATACCAAAAGAAATATTTTTTTTAAAGATTTTTTTAATTTATTTGACAGAGAGAGAGATCAGGAGTAGGCAGAGAGGCAGGCAGGGAGAGAGAGAGGAAGGGAAGCAGGCTCCCCACCAAGCAGAGAGCCCGATGCAGGGCTCGACCCCAGTACCCTGGGATCATGACCTGAGCCAAAGGCAGAGGCTTTAACCCACTGAGCCACCCAAGCACCATCAAAAGGAATAATCTGAGTTGGATTATAGAGCTAAGTGTAAAAGCTCAAACTTAGCTTATAGAACTTCTAGAAGAAATCCTGGGAGAATATCCTCATGACTTGGGGGTAATCAAAGATTTCTTAGGACACAAAATGCACTATACAGAAAAGGGAAACATCAATAAACTGTATGTTTAGAAATGCTTGCTAATCAAAAATACCATCAAGAAAATGAAAAGGAAGTAACACATTGGGGAAAAAAATACAATATCTAAATAATAGTTTGTATCCAGAAATATAAAAAAAGTCTTTATAAATCAACAATATAAAGACAAATGACCGGGACGCCTGGGTGGCTCAGTTGGTTAAGCAGCTGCCTTCAGCTCAGGTCATGATCCCAGTGTCCTGGGATCGAGTCCCACATCGGGCTCCTTGCTCAGCAGGGAACTTGCTTCTCCCTCTGCCTCTGCCTGCCATTCTGTCTGCCTGTGCTCGCTCTCTCCCCCTCTCTCTCTCTGATAAATAAATAAAATCTTTTAAAAAAAAAAAAAAAAAAAAAAAAAAAAAAAAAAAAAAAAAAAAAAAAAGACAAATGACCTGATAAAAATGGACAAAAGACTTAAAAAGAAATTTATGAAAGGCACATGTAAAGATGTTTTGCATCATCGCCATCATGGAAATGCAAATTAAAGCCACAGTGCGATATTGTTTACAACCTTCAAATGGATAAAATTTTAAAAGACTGACCACATAAGGCAAGGATGGGGACCACCTGCAACTCTCATACATTGTTGGTGGAGTGTAAAATTATACAGAAACTCCAAAAAACTTTTTTAGTTTCTTATAAAGTTAAATATACATCTACTCCATGACTCAACATTTCTACTAGATAAGAAATGAAAGTTTATATCCACAAAAAGACTTGTACAGTAGTGTTCCTAACAGATTTACTCATGATTGCCAAACCTGGAAACAGCCACATGTCCATCAATGGAAGAACAGGTAAACAACCTCTGTTATGTTCATTCACTGAAATACCACTTGTCGAAAAACAAACAACAACAAAAACTACCAATACACACATCAATATGGACAAGTTTCAAAAACATGTTGAATGAGAAACTCCAGACACAAAATAATCATAGTGACTGATTCCATTTATATGGAGTCCAAGAAGAGAAAAATAAATCTATGGTGATAGAAAACAGAAAATAATTGCCTCTAATTGTAAAGGAGCATGATGAAATTTCAGCTGTGGTTAAAATATTCTAAAGTATTTTTACTTGAAGAGCTTTAAAAGGAGTCCAGGAAATTTGGGTTCTCCAAATAAAAGACACTGCAGTTTTGGGAAAAAAAAAAAGAAAAACTTCACAAGTTTACCAAGATCAAATTCAGTCTTTTTTGGGGTGGGATAAACAGTAATTTCTTCATACAATTATTCTATCTTCAAAGTATCACGTATCTGCCAAATTCAGGATTGCAAAAATTAGGGATAACTTTTTCCTAAAGGGTAAGCAACTTAATACAAAAGACTCAAGACTTTATTTATTGTGGAGATTAGTGCTAATCAGTATATTCCCTTACTGTTTTGTTTTGGTTTTATTTATCTCAAGAGGCAAAGGGCTTGTTGTTTGTTTGTTTGTTTTTCACTAGTATATGATATATTAGTCATTTGGCAACAAGACAAGGGATCACTTTTGCTTTCTCAAAATTAAAGACCTCATCCCAACCCCACAGATTTTTGGGAAGAATGATCAAGGTTGTTCTTTGTTATATCACATTGTCTTACTCCTGTAAGTAAAAGCCCTCCCTTACAATTGCTAAGAGATCATGAAGTGTCAATGGTTAATATTTGAATACAGTACTCTTATTTATAGCTTCCTTTTGTGGTTTTCTACCAGAAACATTACAATCCCCCACTAAGGGGTATTTGGAGTTCTGTAGGAGCACATTTTGGTTGTCATGGTGACAGTGTAGCACTACCAGAATTTCATAGCTAGGGACCAGACTAAATATTCTATAATGTACAACATACAGGAGAGTCCTATACAGTAAAGTATTGCTCCAACCAATGTCAGTAGTACCTCTCTTAGTCTGCTTGGGCTGTCATAACAAAATACCAAAGAGTAAGTGGCTTAAACAACAGGGATTTATTTTTTTATAGTTCTAGAAGTTGCATGTCTGAAATCCGTGTGGTTTGGTTCTGGTGAGAGTTCTCTTCCTGGCTTGCAGATGGCTGCCTTCTTGCAGTAAAGAGAGAGATAAAGAGGTGTAGAGGGGTCAGGGGAGGGGCAGGTGGGAAAGAGAGAGAGAGATAAAGGGAGTGGGTGGAGGAAAGACAGAGAGAGAAAAGCTCTCTGGTGTCTCTTCTTATAAGGACACTAATTCTATCAGATTAGGGTCTACCCTATGATGTCATTTAACCTTAAATTACTTGCTTACTACAGACACAATGACATTGGTAGTTAGGGTTTCAACATATGCCTTTCGAGGGACACAGTACAGTGTATACCACACCCCTACTGAGAACAGTAAATATGAGTCTGTTCCAGCTTAAGCTTATATACCAAAACATGAAAATTAACATTATTGCTTCAGGTTAAAATGAAAATTGTACCTTCAGGATAAATTTAAACTCCCAGTCACGGTGTATAGGGTCTTCATATCCTGGCCTTAAACCATCTCTCCAAAGACTTACTTCCATCCATTTCCCTCAATTACTCACTGTTTCCCAAATCCCCTTCTTATTTCCACACTCCTGCCCTTGTCCCATTATTCTCTCACCCTAGAATGTTCTTCTCCTTTCAGGCTGCCTAGGAAGTGCCTACTCATCTTTGAAAGGCCTAACTCACATGACTTCCTCCTTGTGACTTTTTTTTTTAATTTTTTGAATTTCTTTTCAGCATAACAGTATTCATTGTTTTTGCACCACACCCAGTGCTCCATGCAATCCGTGCCCTCTCCAATACCCACCACCTGGTCCCCCCCCCCCCCCCCCCCCCCCCCCACTTCAAAACCCTCAGATTGTTTTTCAGAGTCCATAATCTCTCATGGTTCATCTCCCCTTCCAATCTACCCCAACTCCCTTCTCCTCTCTAACTCCCCTTGTTCTCCATGCTATTTGTTATATTCCAAAATAAGTGAAACCATATGATAATTGACTCTCTCTGCTTGACTTATTTCACTCAGCATAATCTCTTCCAGTCCCATCCATGTTGTTACAAAAGTTGGGTATTCGTCCTTTCTGATGGAGGCATAATACTCCATAGTGTATATGGACCACATCTTCCTTATCCATTCGTCCGTTAAAGGGCATCTTGGTTTTTTCCACAGTTTGATGACCGTGGCCATCGCTGCTATAAACATTGGGGTACAGATGGCCCTTCTTTTCATGACATCTGTATCTTTGGGGTAAATACCCACTAGTGCAATTGCAGGGTCGTAGGGAAACTCTATTTTTAATTTCTTGCGGAATCTCCACACTGTTCTCCAAAGTGGCTGCACCAACTTGTAACTTTTTCTTACCACATCACTACTGTCAGAATTAATTAATTTATTCTTTGGATTGTACTGAAATTAATTATAGCTTGTCTCTTTTGACAGTTTGACCTTTGTATCTCCAGCATCTTAGAGGACAGGCATGTGTTCACCCAAAAGTTCCCAGGTTGCCTTAAAATTTACTTGATGTTCATTGTGACATCATTTATTTTTATCTACTTTCAACTTTGCCATTTATTTCTTTTTTCCCCCCTTGACTTCTTGTTACTGAAAATTATGATTTAGCACGAAAACCACCCTAATGACTTCCTTTATTCTCCCCTCCATTCTCCTGATTATTATATCACAACTTTTTATAAAGTGAATAGTCCTTATTTATAATAACAATGCCTGTATAGTAATGAATAATTATTATATCTCATTTCTTATTTTTTTCTTACATATTCTGATTATCAAATAAATCTACTATCTGATTCATACTTGCTCCTTGTCTTGGACAAGATACATCATGTATTGTCCTCACTACCAAAATTTCAATATTGCTGGCAAATCTTCTCTCAATACAGTAGTGTCCCCTTATCTGCAGGTTCACTTTCTACCATTTTAGTTATCCAGGGGCAACTGCATTCTGGAAGCAGATGATTCTCCTTCTGACACATCATCAGAAGGTCAATAGTAACCTAACACTATGTCACAATGCCTTTGTCATTCACTTTACTTCATCTCCTCACGTAGGTATTTTATCAACTCACAGCATCATAAGAAGGGTAAGTGCAGTACAGTAAGATATTTTGAGAGAGAAAAATCACATTTACATAACTTTTATTACAGTGTGCTGGTATAATTGTTCTATTTCATTATCAGTTATTATTATTATTAATCTCTTACTGTACCTAATTTATAAATTAAATTTCATCAGAGGTATGTATGCATGTATGTATATATAAAAAAAAATCATTGTATATACAAGGTTTGTAGTAGCCACAGTTTCAGGCATCCTCTGTGAGTCTTGGAAGGTATCACCCACGGATAAGAGGGACTATATAAATCTTGACTCTCAAAATCACCAATAATGCCTTTGTGTATGGGTGAAATTTCCAATCACATATAGGTGAATCAAAGAAGATGAATCTCTTGCTTACTAAGCAATCAAGAGCTATTTCTTACAAATCATAATCTGTCTGTACAAAGCAAAACTTGATATCATAAAGGTTTTAGGAACCATGGTGTTCAAGGATTGGCAGACGTTATAAAGTGAGGGTTTTTAGAGATTGGCTGACTTTCAGCTGTGAAGTTCAGGGATTAGCTGACTTTCAGAAGCAGTTCCTGGAGTGATGCTGCTGCTGATTGGCTGACCTTCAGAAGCATGGGGCTGTCACTAATTGATTAGTATGGGTTTAATACTTGTTCTGTGGTTACTTGTTTACTACCTTGGAGTCAGGCCAAAGAACAGTCTTTTAAATCTTCATTTTCAAATTAGGAAGCAAGATCTTTCCAGTTAGGGCAGGCATCAGAATCACCTGGAGTGCCTGTAAAACACAGCTTGCTGGGTACCACCCAAAATGTATTATGTAATAGGCTGGAATTGTACCTTAGAGTGTGCGTTTCTAACAAGCTACTAGGTGATACTGCTGTTGGGGCAGAGACCACACTTTGAGAACCATTGAGTTAGAGAACAAAATGTCACAAAAGTAATTAGTAATTAGAGTTGGCTAGGTTTAAGAACTGTTTGGTGGTGGTACAAGATCAACTGAATTGCAGTTGGACAGAGGAGTTTAGGCAATGGACAGAGGGTTGGGCAAGACTAAACATAGGGGTTCTCTCAGGGACCCCTGGATGCCAGAGTCTTAAGAATTATTGGTATGAAGTATCTGCCAGAGAGGCATTAAAAAAAAAAAAAAAAAAAAAAAAAAGACAGGTTCTGGTCTCCTCCTTCCACACAATTCATGACTGTCTTTTGATTCTAAATTGTCAGCTAGACGAAGAATTACATTACCTTAATTTGTTTTCCTTTTTGTAAACATAAAATACCTAAATAAAACAGGATTTTAATCTCCTCTTTCTTCCCAGTGTATGTTCATAAATTTTGGCTTTGCTAATTAGCACATTCATTCAAGGTAGTGGATACTTCATACATCTGAGCAGGCAATTTAATGCCTTAAGGAAAAGAAGATCCCCAAGGGGGAGAAAAATGTGCATCATCAGTTCCTAACACACGGAAGATATATGTTGAAAAATCAAGGTCCATGCCCAAAAGTGCAATATATTTTTTGTCTTAAATCCATTCCAGCACAAGAAATATGATTCCAACTAGATTGAAGATTTTTCTTCTCCTAAGAAATGTGATAGTTGCCAACTAGTGATGGAGTTTCCAGAATTCTTCTCCCAATACTTAACAGATGAATTTATTGGATGGAAAAGTAAGAGCAAATCCAAGCTTCTTTGGAAGCATGCCCAAACTCAGCCACAGTGATATCAATAAGTGTCACATGGAGGCATGTATAAAAGACAGGAAAAGAGCGAAGCAAATACAAAACCACCAAAAGGCAGCAGAGTAGAGCATATCTAACCTTGATGGAATACTAGAGTCAGGGTCCGAGACTTACCAATCCATCAGCATTGCTTGGTGCTCATCAGGGTAACCATAAGGAATGAAGGCATCCTCACCAAAATAATGAATGCTTAGGAGCACAGCATGTTGTCCTTTCTGTTCTCTCTAATGCCTATGACAACTCTTACCCTCCACAATGGAGGTCTTCTCTACAGAGTGTTACTGACCGCCCATTTTTGGAAGTACCCAGAGCTTCAAGAAAAGTTCCCAAAAATCAGAGACTGTCAATCTCTTCACTTTGAAATGATAAAATCTTTCTTTTTTTTTTTTTTTAAAGATTTTATTTATTTACTTGAGAGAGAGATAGTGAGAGAGAGCATGAACGAGGAGAAGGTCAGAGAGAGAAGCAGACTCCCCATGGAGCTGGGAGTCCGATGCGGGACTCGATCCCGGGACTCCAGGATCATGACCTGAGCCGAAGGCAGTCGTCTAACCAACTGAGCCACCCAGGCGTCCCGATAAAATCTTTCTTAATGGTGAGGGAATGCCAAGAATTGGGCACAGAAATTCATGCTTCTCCCTATTTTAACTCCAAGCATCCCATAGCTGATGGTTCTTCCCAAGTGAGTTTTCTGTGCCTGTTTCTGCCCACCTAATAGAGTGAATCATTTACCAAATGTGCAAATTTTCAGCCAGAACAACATCTATTTTAACAATATTTTATTTTCAGTTTTTCTTATAGAGAGTGAGCAAGTGCTTTGTAAGTAGGAAATGTGTTGGAGGTCTTTTTGTTTTGTTTTGTTTTCAGTGGGTCTCATGGACAAATCCCGAAGGCCCACAATGACACAGATAGTCTATGCACACACAATTCATATGTATTTTTTCTTCTCACTGAAAGATATGCTAGACTGGTCTGACTTTATTGATTCAACAAACATGTCTGTGCTCCCACCTGTCCCAGGTGCCAAATCTTGGGGTTGTACTTCCTAAGTGAGTCAAGGTTGTGGTTGCCTGTGAGTGTGGTCTCCTGTTTCCTCACTAGCTTCTTAAACCTGACATTACAGAATAAGAGTTCTATTCTCTCATTTAAAAAAAATAAATAAATAAGCGGCTTTGTTCCTTATTCAAATGTGTAAATAATATTAAACAAGCCTCGTGGTTGTTTACACTTTTCTGCTCCTTAGCTTAGGAATATGTATGCTTTCCAAGAAATAGATTTTGGCTAAGGAAAGTTGAAAAGCCCAGGATATAAAGGATGAGGAGAAAAACAGTTAGGTCTAGTAGAATGGAGTCACGTAAGCCTCATTTACTTCTTTCCTACTCAGGACCTTAGCCACAGGGCTCCATTTTGGATACATTTGCCATAGTTTTGCTTCTCAAAGTATAGTCCTTTACCAAATGTTATCAAATTCACTGGGGAGCACTGATCTAGATACACGGACTGCAAAGTATGATAGACAAGTCACAAATCTATGTGTGTTTGATTGCCACTACCACCCCCCATAAACTAGAAGCACAATAGAAGAAAACACAACCATTTCTCTTCCCAAGTCTACATTTTAATGGTGAATATAGATGTGAAAAGTAGTCATTTTGGTATTTTGTGATGAGTGCTATAAAAAAATAAGAATATGCCAATATAGCAGGACATAATTAGGGCATCTAACCTAGTCTAGGGAGGACTGTGAAAAAAGACAAGGAAGAATTAGCCAGGGGAAAAGGATTTAAAGTTAAGAGTGGGAATAAAAAAGATATGGTCCATATATACAATGGGGTATTTTGCCTCCATCAGAAAGGATGAATAACCATCTTTTGTATCAACATGGACAGGACTGGAGGAGATTATGCTGAGTAAAATAAGTCAAACAGAAAGAATCAATTATCATATGGTTTCACTTATTTGTGGAGCATAAGGAACATGGAGGACGTTGAGAAATGGAGAGGAGAAGGGAATTGGGGAAAATTGGAGGGGGAGACAAACCATGAGAGACCGTGGACTGAAACAAACTGAAGGTTTTGGAGGGGATGGGGGAGAGAGATGGGTGAGCCTGGTGGTGGGTATTAAGGAGGGCACGTACTGCATGGAACACTAGGTGTGGTGCATAAACAATGAATTTTTGAACACTGAAAATAAAATAAAATAATATAAAATTCAAAAAATAAAGCACTGTCAAAATTTAAAAAGAGTGGGGACATCATTTGAGGCAGTAGGCATAACATATATAAAGGACTACAGTGAGAATGGGTGTGAAATAATAAGAATATATTGGTTTCTGCCCCCAGTTCCTGCTAATATTTGGTCTTTGATGCCAATATAGCAGAAAGATTTTAAAACCCCAGGAATTTCCTGAGTAATGTGAATGATAAGAGCATCTTATACAGGGCTCCAAAATCCCTTAGAATTTTCTGAGTGATAGGAGCATCTTTATTTCTAATAAAGCAACTCTTAGCAGGCTCCTGGATGGTTGTTGGTCACCCAAAGGACTAGTCAAGAAGCTTAGAACTTTCGGCCCCACTTGCCATCCTCAAGGGAGGAAAAGGGCGCTAGAGATTGAGTTAATAGTGGATCATGCCTACAAGAGGAAGCCTCCAGGAAAACTCTAAAGTTCAGGATGGGCCATGCCTCAACTTATTTAGAATACAACCACTGGATACACAGATGATTGGAACTTGATAGTCACAATAAACCCACTTTGCAGAAAATCCATTTACTTTATAATTTTGAGGTCCCAAAGGAGAAATTAAAAGTTATTCTATTATGTTAAAGAGAAGGCTGTTACCCCTTTGCTCTCTTGCCCACACTAATTTCCAGTCTCCTGGGTCATCTAAAAGGTCTTCAGCTTTTCTAGTGCAAAGCAATCTGTATCCCTGGAGAACTTCTGTAAAAGCCAGCTGAGTCCTGCCAGTCTGGCCCCAGCCATGGACTGTTTCTCCCTCCTACACTATTTCTATCTTCTCTTTATTTTTTGGGGGGGGGGGGGGGGGAGGGGCAATGTGTGTCTTCCCTAAAGATGAAGCAGAATCTTATCAGGTAAAAGTACAGATTCTATGAAAAAGTATCTCCTGGTAGGAGACAGTGGTTTCACCTGTTATTTTAAAAGAAGGCATTTGATATTAACAATAATTAATTAGATAAAAAGAATTGCTAACTGCAAAAGATAAGATGAAGTAACAACTGCTGGAAGCAGCTGTCACTCCTTAGAGAGAAAGAGCAGAGGGAAGAAGTTGGAATTATTAAAATGTAGACACTTGGAGAAGGAAATCTTCCCAGAGCGGGGTGCCATTCTGCTAGTGCTAGGAGTGTTGGGAACACTGGAAGCTGGATCATTCCAGCAGCCGCTGGAATGAACTGCTGTTGCTGAGATAAAGAGTTTTTCTGGGTTATATTCCCTGAAGAGAGTGCTGAAAGGAAGCCCACAGGAAGCAAATAAAAAAGAGAAAGTACCCACTTCCTGCCCTAGTCTGGCTGTCCATTGTAGCACCCCCTGCTGGCAAAGCCAAGCACAGACTCAGCAGGCAAAGCAGAGACGTGGTCCAGTGAGACCCAGGCTCAGCCTCAGCCTCAGCTGCAGAAAGAAGCAGATAGAATGGTGAGTTTAATTTGAGAGATAATAAATGACATTCTTCTATTTTTTTTTTTGTAAAAAGGCCCTTGGTAAAAAAAAAAAAAAAAATGGACTCTAACTTCTGAACATCAACACCAGTGTCCAGAAACAGAAAAAATAAAACCTTGATTATAAGTACAACAGATTTTTATGAGTTAGCCACCACTTGTACAAGCTACAATAAATGATGATACTGTTCAATTTTCTTAGAGATGATGAATCTTACTTTCAGCCAAATGTGGTAGATTTGATTACTGGTTCCAATTGCTTCTTCCTACATAATAAAATCATATAGCCACACCCCATAATAAAATCATATAGTCACCCCCTTGCCTGGCTTTATGGTGGGAAGAATGGACTCTTCTGGCTCTTGATTTTGTGCCCTGACGTGTGACTTGCTTTAATCGATGAGACATTAAGTAATGTGACCAGGGCAGAAATGAGCTTGCACAACTGAGCTTCTGTCCTTCTATGATCTATGGTGAGATTAACATGTTCCCAGTGCAGCTGCTGCCCTTTCAACCTCAGTTCTAGAAGAAGATACATGAATCAAACCATATGTTCTGGATAACCACTGGTCCAAAAAAGAGGAGAGACATATGGCACAAACTTGAACTCATCTGGAAGCCTGGAGCCCAATAGATCCATCAATATAGGAAGAAAATCTGTTATGTTAAGACCATAACAATCTCTGGAGTTTGTTATGCAGCACTACTGTGGCAATAGCTGACTAAAACATTAGATTTCTCGGCCTCATCAATGTATCAGTAGGTTTAATTAGGAAACGGAAAACACTTTGATTATTCAATAAAGAGAAATTTAATGCAGAGAATTGATTATGTTTTATCACTCAATCAAAAAGGCTAAGAGGTCAACCAGAGGACATTGAGGCAAGCCAGAGATTGGTAATAAGAAACTGCTTCTACCCCTAGAGTGGAGGGAAAAAGAGAAGACTGAGGATCATCCTGTGGATTTTGAAACCTTGACAGGCCTTTTGGATGGCAACTGAAGCCATCAAAGATACATAATCACTGCCAGAGATGCCACCTAAGAACACAGAGGGAGGGAGAAATACCCTGGTTTCTCCCGATTTCCACCCTCTAATCTCCTTCTAGTGTCTCTCGTTGGCCAAAGTCCCCAGAAGCCAGAGGATGATGTCTGAGAAGTACAGCTTGCAGGAGACTGCATGTCGTACAGAGCTGAGCAAGGGATGGGGAATGAATGGATCTGTTGGAGATTCTCTAATCAACATTAATGCTTACCTTATTTTTGACCACAGGAAAGCCAGTCTTGGAGAGTTCCTTTCTTCAAGAAATTTCTAGAATGCCCACTAGAATGCTTACATGCACTAATTAGTCATCTGGATCATTGTCACTGTGGTGACAAGTTCGAGGACTCCAGTCCAAGCTGTTTCACAGTGGTTTCAGGTCAAGCTACAGCTCTGCTCTAGAGGCCATACCTGCTGTGCCATGAGGTCCCTGGAGCTGGAACTTTGCAATGCCCTGGTGCTGATAGGATAAGAATGCAGCAGAGCTGATATAATACCACCATTCTTTTTTTTTTTTAAAGAAGATTTTATTTATTTATTTGACAGAGAGAGATCACAAGTAGGCAGAGAGGCAGGCAGAAAGAGAGAGAGGAGGAAGCAGGCTCCCTGCTGAGCAGAGAGCCCGATGCAGGACTCGATCCCAGGACCCTGAGATCATGACCTGAGCCGAAGGCAGCGGCTTAACCCACTGAGCCACCCAGGCGCCCCAATACCACCATTCTTTAAGATCAGAGATTCACATACTGGTTTTAAGAAATGGAAAAGTATGCAAGGTTTATGTTTTTAACTGGAAGAAGTTCCCAGAGTTAGACTTTGTGAATCCTAAAGCATTATAGCATAGTGAAAAATCTTTGTCCATTCCCATATGTTGTTTTCTCCCAGAACATACAGCTTATGCCAAGGATGACTAGTGTCAAATGAACTTTCCTACCATTCACCAAACCATTGACAGAAATATGACCCTCCTTTAATATTTAGAGTTTGTATGTGCTTCACGTTTTTATCATTTATGGTGAATTCCTTTGGAGGTCCTTAATGACCTTTTCTATGATATGGCCTTAGTCAGAGCTCCCCAGCTTATTAGACATGCTTTACAATAGTGAACCTCCAAAATTAAAACCTTGGGTACTGTTTAAATATTTTTCCAGGAGACTGCATAACCCCATTTTAAATTGGTAGAAGGAATACTTAATGGAATGGGTATGACCACATTCACTAGCCAGAGCATCTGGGTCTCAGCTCCTCCTCAAATGAGTTACCTGACTCTGCTCATGGGTCAAGCTAGAGGGATTCTAGAGGTTTCATTTAATGGTGTCAATTTAGATTTGAGAAAACTGAGGTCCAGAAACATGAAATTATTTGCCTGAGGCACAAGGTTGGCTAATGAGTTGTGAATAAGTTTCCGAATAAGCCAGGTAAGACACAAACTAAGGGAGACTCGGTGGCAGGCAAAAGCACATGAATAGAATGCTGGAGAAGAAAATAAGACCAAGGAAGCTTAATTTAAAGAAATAAAGTCAGAAAAGTTAGAATATTACATATGTATATTTGTATGTAGCTACCTACCTACCTACCTATCTACTTACATTTAGGCTTTGATAAAGGAGCTCTAGTCTCTTCAAGAGCCCTACCATGTCTTTTCTTAATTCCTCTTTTCTTGAGTTGTAGAATTACTCAACTCACATTTTCCCAAACTAAACAAACAAACAAACAACTCTCAATATATCTTGAGATAATATGAACTGAGAGTCCCCTGTGCATAGTAGAGCAGAACAAAGCAAGAGAGACGGGCCGACCTCCTACATTAGGAATGAGATAATGTTATCAGTTGCTCCTCTACTATCTGCAGAAGTGGTCTCACCCCCAACATTTCATCTTGCCTCCCTGTGTCTGTTTCCCCATCTATAGAATGTGATTAGCTTCATGCAACCCCATCCTTCTCATGGAACTGCTGCTAGAATCATGTTGGGCATAAGATGCCTTTTAATTCTTAGGAATGACATGAACATACCTAAGGAAAAAGCAATGAGTTGTGGAACTAAAGATGATTATTGTTTTAGATACCTATAACTTTAATAATCAGGAAATAAAAGGAAATAGAAAACCTGGCCTTATTGGAGGTTAAGATAATAATCATTCCTCCTGTCTTCTTTGAGCCCAAATCCAATTATAGATAAAGGGGCTTTTAAAATATGATTTGTACTAGTAAAACTATATTGAAGCGTAAAGCTTGGACTTGAGGCCAGTGTAGGCTTCGGGATACTCCTCACTCACCCTTTGCACACTCAGAGACTTCAGACCTGCAAAACAGACATTTGCCCCCACGAGGTACTGGAAGATCCTGGCTTGCCTCATCCTTTTTGAATGAGGGTCCTACTAACAGAGACAAAGGAAGGAGGCCACAAAGCCTGCAACCTTCCAGGTCTTCACCCAACAGCAGACAGCTAGATGCCCCACCCTCACCATCACACCAAACAGGTGTCACCCCTCCTTTTATGGGAGTGGGCCAGAAAAAGAAAAAAAAAAAAAAGCACTTCTTCCTCTTACCACAAACAGGCTGCAGATGTCTATTTTATTTATTTTTTAAAGAGTTATTTATTTGACAAAGATCACAAGCAGGCAGAGAAGTAGGTAGAGAGAGAGAGATGGAATCAGGCTCCCCGCTGAGCAGAGAGCCCGATGTAGGGCTCGATCCCAGGACCCTGAGATCATGACCTGAGCTGAAGGCAGAGGCTTTAACCCACTGAGCCACCCAGGCGCCCCGAGATGTCTATTTTATTGACCAGGAAGAATAAGAATAGAGGGAGAGGGGGCATCTGGGTGGCTCAGTGGGTTAAGCCTTTGCCTTAGGCTCAGGTCATGATCTCGGGGTCCTGGGATCAAGCCCCACATCAAGCTCCCTGCGCAGCAGGGAGCCTGCCCGCCTCCCCTGCGCCCCACCCTTCTCTGCCTGCCTCTCTGCCTACTTGTGATCTCTCTCTGTCTATCAAAGAAATAAAATCTTAAAAAAAAAAAAAAGAATCGATGGAGAGGATGTTTTTTCTATAGGTCCTCCCGGTCCTGGTTACCCTGGTCAAGAGGGAAAAGGCTACTGTGTGCAGTGTACAACTTTTAGCTGCACTCCTGCCTGGACAGGGCACCCAAGTGAATAGTGGAATGGAAGCAAGGGAAGTGATGTTTGTGGCTGCCTTGGCCTAGGCTGACCCAAGCAAGTGAAGTCGGGACTGTAAAATGAAGCAGAAAATAAATAAATAAATAAATAACAGTCGACCAGATAGTAGTTGTCTAGAGACTCTTCATTTCTTATATGTTTAACTGGAATTTGGGGTTTGGACCTTTAAGTCTTTTTTCCCCTTTTGATAGATAAGAGGGTGGATCTTCACAATATTCAGGAGGAAGCAGCTGCATATTTTGGCAACCATTTAGAGGAAAAGAGTGACTATATGAAATATTACAGCAAAAGTATAAGGGAGAAATTGGAGTAGACAGCCAAGAAAAAAAGTGAGGAGTGGAGAACAGTAAATTTAGGAGACCTCCATCTGATACAGTTTCTCGAAGATTGTGTATTTGAAAAGAAAGAAAGAGAAAGAGAGAAAAAAAGGAAGGAAGAAGGGAAGAAAGGGAGAGAAAGAAAGAAAAAAAGAAAGAAAGAAAGAAAGAAGGGAAGGAAGGAAGGAAGGAAGAAAAAGAAAAAGAGCAAAAGAGAAAGGGATGGAAGCAAGGGCTTGTGTCGGGGTCGCGCCCCTAAGATGGCGCCGGCTACATAGCCCAAGCAGCACGGACAGCCTGAAAGACACCCGCCCTGGCCACACGTGACCTCGGCTGTCACATGAACACCGCATGCCACCACTGCCTACGAGCCCCAGGTCCCTCCTGTTCACGTGAACACCTCTGTGATTGGCTGTTATGCCCTATATAAGGCAAGGGAGGAGAAAGAAAGGGAGGAGAAAGACTGACCAGGGAATAAACAAGAGCTTGTGCATCGACCTGTGTGTGTGTGGGTGTTGCGTCGTCTCTGCAGGCAGGGAGAGCGCCACAGGCTTGGACCAGTGAGTACCAAATTGAGGAAGAACTTTCCTGAGAGACACTGAAAAAGTAATCAAAGAAACAAGTTAAAGACGCAGGAAGGGCAGTTTGCCCGGAGCTTGATATGGAAAGAATCACGAAGAGATTCCCTACTATGTCAAACTCGCACTGGACCGGGAAATCTGCTGTGCTAATAGCTCTGAACCAATTGCTTTGCATGAGATCCAGGCTGGTCTAAATGACTTTGTCAAACTTCAATTTCCCGTTTTAAACACAGAACAAATAGTGATTTCGAGATGCATATAGCATTAGAACTATTAAATTACCTCCTTGCAAAGAAGCCCAGTAAGTTAATACACTCCGGAGTTTCCTCACGTGAGCCTGAGAAAGGCTGGGTGAGCCGCTTCTGTAACACGCCTTTCCCGCCCTGCCCTTCTCACCTTCAAAGTGCACTTTGCATCTGATGCTAACTCATTCCTGGACAATGCTGTGTCACCACTCTACTCCTCCTCTCCCTTATCGGGTTCTCTGCTGATGGACCAGACAGGCCTACGGAGAGGAGAATTCATCGTTGATAGAAATTCAGAATTTCTGAGACTTTAGATTACTCCCTGTTCTACACTTAAGCTGACTTCTTATCACACTTGGATACAAGGTGTGCCATTCTTAGGTAATCAAGTGGCCTATTTTGCTGAAAGCGACCCTAAAAGCTGTCCTAGGGATTTCACATTTAGATCAAATAAAATCCCAGCTGATAAAAGCAACAATCATTAAGGGGTATTGATATTGAACTCTGACTGAGCAAGGGGTCATTTAATCAAGGCTTAAATATCTGATTTTCTAAATGATACCATCTGAAACAGATCTGCCCCCACACATGAGCCAGGCGGAGGGTGTAGAAAAGGTTCATCAAACTATTGCGGACTGGCTTCTAATCAATGGAAAGAAACTAAAATGTAAAAGAGACTCTTCTGAATTCCATAAAGTTCGCTAACTGATTTTATAAACTTTATCTCGTGGTGGCATTGGCATCACTACTTTCATTTTATAGCTGCATAAACTTAAAATTAAAGGGATGATGTCATTCATTCAGGTTCATACCACTGTGATGTGGCAAACCCAGACTTCATGCTCCCAGCTCTCTAACTCTATTAACTCCCATTCCTTGGTTATTATGGAGTTGTCCTAATGGATTTTTTTTTTCTTCCTTGGACCCTAGCCCTGGGTCTCATCTCATGGGACCTTCCAGAGAGAAGTCAGCACCCATTGGGAGAACAGACTCTGTCCTCTGTGGAACTGGAAGAACTTGATGAGGTCCAGTGGACAGCACATCGACGACACTATGACAGATGTCAGAACAGGGAGCAGAGAATTTGGAATAAAAATACAAATATAAGTATGACATGTCTCCAAACCTTTGTAACAGTTTTCCTTCCCATGAAGTCCTAAAAAAATAAATAAATAAATAAGATAGATAGATAGATAGAAAGATAGATAGATTTGACAGAGAAAGAGAGAGCGCAAGCAGGGGGAGCCCACAGGCAGAGGGCAAGGAAGAAGCAGGCTGCCTGCTGAGCAAAGAGCCTGATGCAGGAGTTATCCCAGGACCCTGGGATCATGACCTGAGGTGAACGCAGATGCTTAGTTGACTAAGCCACCCAGGCATCCCTCCTTCTTATGAAGCCTTTTCTGCACCTCCCTTCCTGGACTGACTTCTCCCTGCCTTCACTAGCAGAGATATCTTCCACCATGGCTCTCCTGATGTTGCATTACGCTTGGAGCCTGTTTCACAAAGGAGAATCCTGCAGTTGGTCCTCCTTGATGGACTGGAGGAGAGGAAAAGTTTGCAAACGAAGTAAACACTTTGTTTTCTCCCTACATATGACTGTCTGCTCCTTGAGAGGAGGAAATGCATCTGTACCAAGGGTTTCGCACAGGAGTTGGAGCATGATAAGGTTCAGAATGAATTAGTCTAGTAGTGGAGAGAAATATGAAAACAACTAAGTGAAGATTTGGGGGAAATCAGGGGGAGATAAATCATGAGAGACTGTGAACACTGAGAAACAAACTGAGGGTTTTGGAGGGGAGAGGGGTTGGGGGTTAGGTGAGCCTGGTGGTGGGTATTAAGAAGGGCACGTATTGCATGGAGCACTGGGTGTGGTGCATCAACAATGAATCTTGGAATGCTGAAAAATTTTTAAAAATTAAAAAAGAAACAGGACAAGTTAAACTAAGGGCCAACTCAACTGATAAGATTTTTCCAAATAGGGGTTCAGCTGAAAAAAAGAATCACCATAAAACAAACCAAAAAATGTTGAAACATCAAAGAGAAGAATCCATAAACATACAGTATGATATTATCCCTTTACCTTTTTCACACTGTCTTCTATGAGCATCTGCAGACACCATAATTTATGCTGCCCTATGTTCTCCCATTGCAAACTACAGGCAAGGTGTGTGGCATTCACTGTAATATTATTTGTTTTCTGACCCACTTCCTTCGTCTTCTATTATCTGCTTCTCCCACTATGAGACTACATTTGGCTCGTGCCTCATAAAAGGGCAGAAACACCTTCTTTTATTCATAGTAATGTTAACGGCTTCTATTTACTGAATACCTACTATGGCTGGGGCATAGTTTCCTGACACACTGATTTTGTTTAATCTTCACAAATGTCCTGATGAAATGACTATTATGTTTCCACATTTCCCAGACAAGATTTCTGGGACTAGGTTAAGGAATTTCTCCCCTAAACTCCATGGTAACAGGAGGCAGAATAAAGATGTGAATTTTGGTTTGTCCAACTTCAGAGTCAGAACCCTTAAACACTCATCTACGCCCAGCAGCCTTAGAATCATTTTGCAGGAAACAAGGATACCCAACATCCCTCAAATGCTTCATCTCCGGAGGAAAAGGACCTTCCTCATAATGGATCCTGCTGCACTGAGCTGCCTCTACAGGGTAAAGTAGTAATTCTAGTATGTGATTCCAGTCCAGTTCAGCTGCCTCCAGGAGCAGCAATCACCCATGGGTACAGCTGGGAAGAAAGTTGGGTCTGAAATGGAGTCACACTTTATTTTGTGGGGCCATTTTCTGCATCAGAGAAACATTTTGTATCAGCAACAGAAGAGGACAACACCGAATCCCCAGTAATCTCAAGGGGAAGCATTTCCCCTTCTCACCAGTTGCAAATTCTCAACTCCTCTGGAACGTAGGCATGTAAATAATTAGAATAAGTAGAGTCAAACTCAGAGCCTCTAGGGAGGGAATTCATAAGCTCTGTGCAAAGTGGTTTATAAATGTCGTGTTATTATTTCTCAAAATGGGTTAGGCAGGTGTTTATCCACACTTTTTTAATAGACCAAAATGATTTCATATTCTCAGATCTTTCTCCTGCAGACTGGAAATGGTTACAGGCTGTCTGTAAAGGAGAAACTGAACACATATAAGCACATATGTGTTAGGGCAGAAGGAGCCTCAGAGCTCAGCTAGCCTGACCCAGGAAAGCTGGGGACTGGCCTCAGGACACATCCTGGGTACATCAGTAGATAAGCTCAGAGCCTGGAACCCACATTTGCCTATTTTCAGTCCAGGATGACTTTTATAACACTCCAGAGGAAGCAGTGTGAATTCAGAGAAGCCAGAGTCAGAGTGTCATATAATGATTTGGAAGGCTCATACTAAGTCAATATGCCCCAATATATTTTTTAAAAAGTAAATATAAGAACTTTTAAATAAATAATACAGATTTGGGGCACCTGGGTGGCTTAGTGGGTTAAAGCCTCTGCCTTCAGCTCAGGTCATGATCTCAGGGTGCTGGGATCAAGCCCCGTATCGGGCTCTCTGCTCAGCAGGGAGCCTGCTTCCTCCTCTCTCTCTGCCTGCTTCTCTGCCTACTTGTGATCTCTGTCTGTCAAATAAATAAATAAAATCTTTTTTAAAAAAATAAATAATAGTGCAATTGCTGGGTCATAGGGCAGTTCTATTTTCAACATTTTGAGGAACCTCCATGCTGTTTTCCAGAGTGGCTGCACCAGCTTGCATTCCCACCAACAGTGTAGGAGGCTTGCCCTTTCTCCGCATCCTCGCCAGCATCTGTCATTTCCTGATTTGTTTATTTTAGCCATTCTGACTGGTGTGAGGTGATATCTCATTGTGGTTTTGATTTGTGACAACATGGATGGAACTAGAGCGTATCATGCTTAGCGAAATAAGTCAAGCAGAGAAAGGCAACTATCATATGATCTCCCTGATATGAGGAAGTGGTGATGCAACATGGGGGCTTAAGTGGGTAGGAGAAGAATCAATGAAACAAGATGGGATTGGGAGGGAGACACACCATAAGTGACTCTTAATCTCACAAAACAAACTGAGGGTTGCTGGGGGGAGGGGGTTTGGGAGAAGGGGGTGGGATTATGGACATTGGGGAGGGTATGTGCTTTGGTGAGTGCTGTGAAGTGTGTAAACCTGGTGATTCACAGACCTGTACCCCTGGGGATAAAAATATATGTTTATAAAAAATAAAAAATTATATATTAAAAATAAATAATAAATAAATAAATAAATAAATAAATATATTTAAAAAAATAAAAAATTATATATTAGGGACGCCTGGGTGGCTTAGTTGGTTAAGCAGCTGCCTTCAGCTCAGGTCATGATCCCAGCATCCTGGGATCGAGTCCCACATCGGGCTCCTTGCTCAGCAGGGAGCCTGCTTCTCCCTCTGCCTCTGCCTGCCATTCTGTCTGCCTGTGCTTGATCTTTCCCCCTCTCTCTCTGATAAATAAATAAAATCTTTAAAAAAAAATTATATATTAAAAATAAATAAATTATAAATTAAAAATAAATAAAAAATAAAAATATAAAAAAAATATCTATTTTTTAAATAGATAAATAAAAAACAAATGGATAGGGGAAATGACATAATCACCTTATCACCCGGAGACAGTCACTGATTAAACCTTGGTATCTATGCCTCTGGATGTTTCTATGCTTACGTGTGCCTATAAATTGACTCCTTCACACACATGGGACCACACATAAACACTGTCTGATAATTAGCTTGGTAGCATATTTCAAACATCTCTCCAAGCAGATGTATCTTCATCTATGTTATTTTTAGGGGTGACTAGCATTCTATGGCATGGCTGCTCTGTAATTTATTACATCAGATCCCTAACATGAGATCTTGACTTTTTTTCACTAATAGAAGCAACAGGAAACCTGGTGTGATGACTGAATGGGCTCCACCCCCTTCCAGTGGTGTTGCTTTACAGCTGTGTCAGCATGGACAAGCTACTCACCTCCCCACACCTTTTCCTCAACCGGAAGTCAGTCACACCTTTCACAGGGTTGGGAGAGAGTTAGGGGAGGGAGCTCTTATAGGATGTGCTTAATACTTGTTAGTTGCTTTCCTTGTTCCTGTTTAGTTGGACTGTATATTATTACTAGCAACTCTTCCACAAAAATCTTTTGAGCCCACCCTTAACTATTTCCTGAGAATAAGCCTTAGAAATTGCATTATTAAATCAAAAAAAAATATTTACAGATTTTTCACATTTGTTGCCAAGTTGCCCTCCTGAAAGACTGTGCCAGGTTACGGTCTCCTGAAAAGAAACGAGAGTTCTCATTACCTTACACATTCTCCACAACTGGCATTGTGATTCTTTCTAAATCATCTTTGCCAAATCAAGTATTGATAAAGACATGTCATTATTATTTTCATGTTATTTCTTTGTGTGTCAAGAAAGTCAACCATTTCCATCTATGTTGTGGTCACTTACATCTCTCCTTCCTCCTCCTCCTCTTTCTGGACTTGTCTCTGGCACAATTTTATCTCTCTGAAATGGTTCATAAAGTCCATTTAGCAGCTGCTTTAGACCTTTGGGTTAAAAAAAAAAAAAAGTCTGCTAGACTGCTTAAGTACCATGAGGACAGGGATGGAGACTGTCTCCTTTACTCTTCTCACTCTCCATAGAGCCACATTGTAAAATGGCCCCAGTAGACATTGATGGAATGACTGATGACCGAATGGATGATGAATGATGGTGGGGGGCTTGCCACAAGGAGGCTCGCCGCAGCAGCCCTGCAACAGTTACCCAACATAGGTCTCCAGCTTTGCCAAGCTCTCTCTCCAATCCATTCAAAGAAAGATACCCAGGATCTCCTCCCCATCTCAAGAATGTTCTTGGCATGAGGTCGTGCATGTCACCAAACATGCTGGCAACTCGCATTCACTGTACATGAAGAGGAGAGCCTGAATACGCAGTCAGCGTCCACCAAATACATGACATCACCTTTGATTTTCATCAATACACCAATATTGTGTACCTGTCAAGGAAAGAAACTAGGCTCTGGGAGAAACAAATAGATGAAGAACATAGAGGGAGGAATAGGGCATGCTGCCTCCATCCTCAAGAACAGGACTTCTTTCAGTGCTTCCAGACATTTCAGGAGCCAGGAGGTAAGTATTGTGGTGACATAGCCACCACCGAGGGGGAGTGAGCGTGCCCCTAAAAAGGCAGTCACTTCTCCGCTCTAGTCAACTGCCACCAAAGCGAGAACACGGGTTTGGAGTTGCCAGAACCTATCTGGAATGTTCATGAAATCACTCAACTGAATGTCGGTTTAGATTTCCAACATTATGCAGGTCCCACAGAAAGTCAGAGCTGGCCCATATGGGAGTTCTGCCTAGGAATCAGACAGCTCATAGGAAATAAAGCAGCTTCGCTGTAAATGGGGCACATAAGTGGTAAAGGGCAGGGGGCACAAGGCAGGGAGTAGTGCTTGTGGGGGAGAGAGCTGCAGGCAGAGGTGAGGCATGAACCTTGTTGTGCAGGTCAATGTTCAGATAGGCTGAAAGGACTATTCGAATGGACACTGGATGAATTTCTTGATCTTTCAGTACCAGAGAACTGGTGTGTGGGGCATAAAGGCAGAGTCAGGGCAGAGCACGTTAAGTGAAGTGGACATGCAACTCATTGTGACTGACTATAGGATCTGGTGGGTCTGGCAAGACATGAGAGAGCTAGTTTGGGGAAGATGGCAAGCCCAAGTACCCAGCAGACAGGGTCCTCTCCAACCTTCACAGCATCACGGATATAGCGCTTACCCTGCATTTCCCCCTGAAAGTTAACCCAGGACACCAGCAGTTTTGGACCCCCATGAGTAGGTGTGCTGTAGCAGCCCTAACTAGCCTCACAAAACCTAGAAGACTCATGAGACTGACATTGCAGAATTTATACTGGCAGACTCCCATTTTTCAAGCTGCTGCCCATCCTTTTTCTCTTTAAACAGCAGACTCATGTATGATGTTCTATTTTTCCATTTGAAAACGCTCCAGCTGAACACTTGCATGGTTACCATGGCAACTATCAGGTAGCATCGTCTTGTGCCTGAAGCTGAGACTGCCAGCAAGAAAGCCAATGCAGGAGTATATTGTTTCTTCCTGGACTAATCTTTTAAACTGTAGCCTATAGTGTTCCCATAATATATTCGATCAGAAGCTTGAGTGGTTTATTGAATTTAATGTGCCATGGCTCTCCTTTGACCGAGCAATCCATTCAGTAGTGGGCCTTTATTTTGAATTTTCTCCTTGGCAATAGAAAGTGCAGGGCCCACTGTGGTGCGTGTTTTGTGATTTCTAAGATTCTAAGAAAGGAAATAGATTTGCACACACAAACAGACTCTGTCTTTTTAATCTCAGCCCAGTTGAAGAATTACTCATCTTATTCTGACTGGACCCAAGTGGGCTATTTGCCAAACATCTGATTTCTAGATACTGTATATATCACCAGGGGAGAGCTAATACATTTCTGTGATTAGTGAACACTGTAAGGAGGCGAGAAGTAAAAGCCAGCTGGCTCAGCCAGACAGTGGCCATCAATTCTAAACCCTCCAAGGTACCCCCCACCTATGTCCTTACAGAGTGTCCATACCTCCCCCTGGCTTCCCTGGGCGAGGTAGGTAAGGTACGCAGAGGATGGGGGTATGTTTCCAATGGAACGGGGCAATCTAATAGGACACCATGAATTGGTAGTGTTCTTTGGGACTAATAAAATGAGAGGTTCAATTGTTTCAAAAAGTTTCAGAGTGAACTAGAGACTGGAAGAGAGCAGTGGATTTGAAGGAGCTGTTGTACATCTGTGCATGGACCTTTAAATGTTTGAGAGAAGTGTGGGTGGACACTGGAATCCTTCTGGGGGCTATTCTTCTTTAAATGTGAAACCACTCAGGATAGGGCTGGACTGCATAGGTCATAGCTTAGGACACATTACATTTTTTTCATTGGAAATCTAACTTTTCCTAACAATTTAACTAATAGTCATATCAAGCCTCTGACTAATTATAAAATATTTAATATTAAGCTTTTTATTTGGGGGTGTCAGTTGGACACTTCCTGTGTTGATTTTTTTTTTTTTAAACCGGACCTTAGGCACACCCTCATCATCCATCCAGACATGGCTGTCTCTGGTAATTTACTTATCTACACATCTGTTTACTTCTTAATAGCATACGGACACCCATGAATCTATCATCCTCTCTTCACCAGTTCTAGATGTTGTGGGAGGTACAAAGATGAGGAAAATGGATCACTCTTCTTAAAAAGCCTCTAATTTCGTGTGATGGCCTGATAACAGCTCCCAAGGACATGTCCAAATCCTACCATTTGGAACCTGTGAATATCACCTTATTTAGGAAAATGGTCTTTGCAGATAGGATAACGGTAAGGATCTAATAATGAGTAGATGATCGTGGATCCTCCAGAGGGACCCTAAATAACATAAAAAATGTCCTTATAAGAATCAGACATCTGACCCACGCAGGCAGAAGAGAAGACAATGTGAAGAGAGAGGCAGAGATTCAAGCGATGTGTCCACAAGACAACGAACACCAAGAAATTCCTGCTGGTATCAGAAGCTGGAAGAAGCATGGGACAGATTCTTCCCCAGTGCCACCAGAGGGAATGCAGCCCTGCAGACATCTTGACTTCAGACTTCTGGTCTCCAGAACTGTGAGATAATACATTTCTGTTGTCTTAAGCCACCACGTTTATGGTAATTTGTTATGGCAGCCCTAGGAATCTAATACATCTGGTATGATAGTGAGGCACGCATCTGAGCAGTGACAGTGGCAGCAACTAGGAGAGCTGGCACTTACTGAATACCTTCTCTGTTCTGAGAATTTTACCTGCATTCAGACTTCAGGATAATCGTAGATCGCAGGGACGTAAGAGAAAACGGGACATGTGGAAATGGAAGCAGACAAGATAAACTCCTCATCGAGGTGCTGGACAGCAGAAGAAAGGAGACAGACAGAATAAGAATAAAGGTATCCGGACATCAGCGGGTCAAGTCTTTTCCATATAGGAGAGACTGAGTGGGTGTGGGGCCAAAGAAGACTGGAAAGGAAACCAGGGATTTTTTTTTTTAAACTGAAGTATAACTGCCGCACAAAGTCACATTAGTTTCAGGAGCACAACGTAGTGATTCCACAAGTCTATACATTAAGCGCTACTCACCACAAGTGTAGCTGTCATCTGTCACCATACAAAGCTATTGCAGTACTATCGACTACATTCGCTAGGTTCTACCTTTCATCCCCGTGACTTATTCATTCCATAGCTGGAAGTCTGTGCCTCCCACTCCCCTTTACCCATCTGCCCATCCTTTCACTCCCTGTCCTCGGAAGCCAATGAGTTTTTAAAGCCCCGGGGTAAAAACAGGAGTCTTTCCTAGATTCCAAAGCAAAGGGACTAAACTCAGTTTGGCAATTCTCCAAGACGGTCCAGGGAGGCACAGGAGTGTGTGAAGTCCTTTGAGAGTCTAAAGTCAAATTTCAGAGCCACTAATGCTTTGATGATGTCTATTTTTCAGTTTTTACACAAATCAATATCTTCATTTAAAAAAAACATTTTACTAATATTTAAAGTAGCTGAGAAAAGAAATTGTCTTTTTTTCTCACCTTGGCCCAACTCTGGTCCTGTGATGCCCAACACAGAGGCTATGTTTACCAAGTGATAGCAGAAGGAGTAAAGAGCATGATTCTACCATATAAGTTCTATGACCTTGGGCAAGTTACCTAAGCTGGTTTCTTGATCTCTAACATGCAGATAATAATACCCAAGTCACAGAAGTGTCGTGAGCATTAACAGAGATAAAGAATGTAAAGCAGGTAGCATGGTAGGTGACACACAAGAAATGGAGAAACTACCAAGTTGTTGAGACCGTGTTTTAAGAAGCCATGTAACAGAGCTGTCAGGAGAGAAGCTATGAACCAAGTATACTTGACTTCCAATCCAGTTCAGCTGGTTACTGTCTGGGTGACTGTGGACAATTTAATTAACCTTCTTAAAGATTATCATACATTTTTAAAATGTGAGCAATAATATTTACTTTATTAGGGATGTTGTGAAGAATGAAAGAGGTATTATATGTAGAGCTGGCCTCTTCTTTTACATTAATATGCCAATTTAAAAATAATATTTCACTTTTAAATGGAAAAAGAACGTTGAAATCTCCAATAAAAATTGTTTGGATGCATTATTTTCTTCAAAATGAACAGTGCTATCATTTCCTCTCCATTTTCCCTAGTTTAAGAGACAAATAGTTATGCACTGCTAGATTTAATATCACTCCTTCCCTAGATTAAAAGTGTCCCCAACCTATCCATTCTGAATGGAGTAGAGGTTTACAATGTAGACATGTCTACTTTTACATGTAGACATAATAACATGAAACTCCACAATGTTCCTAGTCTCTCTCTGGTTGGATTCAATACTTCATGGTATATAAAACAAAAAAGGTTCACACGTTCTATCCCCCAGATGATGTGAGACAAATGGGAAGAGTAGCAAGTAAGATCTGAGAAGATTCTGGAATGTAGATTCTCATAGTTCACACAGCCTCTGAGTGCCAGTCCGCAATATCACTTCTAGATGATAACTGACGACATCGATATTTTCACAAAACACAACAATTAGATATGACACTTTAGGGTCTATAATCCCACAAGGTTCTGCTCGATTAAAAATGGTCCATGTGGAAACTTTCAAAACCTGAAATCAGTTTCAAGATATGAGAAACTCTTTTCACACATTCTAATAACGGACCAATGAGAACCTGGAAATTGTCGAAGGAAGCAGATTGATTCAATGCTCTAAGTAACTAGAAACAGCCATGTGTTCCAACTTTTGCTCCACAGCATGCATAATGATTGAGTGTCCATGTGACCTAGAGATAATTAAAACAAGGTCCCTGACATTGAAGGGCTCAAGGTCCAGTGAGGGGGACAGACACTTAAGCATTCAATATAAGTGCTATCATAGAGAGATGGACAGTGGGTCATGAGGGGACATAGTTTGAGGAGAACAAAGTGCTTAAGCTGGATTGACAGATTTAGCAAAACATTTAATTATTTGGCTTTTAAATCACTAGCTGCAGAATGAGAAAGGCTGTTAGGGAAGCTTAATTTTTAGCTTAATATTAATCTCTAATTTCACATTTTTCCTTTTTAAGATATCCATCTCTTCTACCTCTGATTGGAAATTGAGGTCTTGATGCTATAATGCATTGAAAAATCTATTGGAAAAAAAAAACTTGAAAAATAAGAAACACAGAGAACCTATTGTTTATTTGATCTACACTGAACCAAAGTATTGATTTGAGTGGCGAATTGTTGTTTCATTTGTTTCTCGCTAACTTTGTAGTACACAGGTTACAAACTAAGTGAATTCAGAAACAGCAAAAGGTCCCAAGAAAATTAATCTATTAAGAATTACAACCATAAGTGACTCTTAATCTCACAAAACAAACTGAGGGTTGCCGGGGGGGGGGGGTTTGGGAGAAGGGGGTGGGATTATGGACATTGGGGAGGGTATGTGATTTGGTGAGTGCTGTGAAGTGTGTAAACCTGGTGATTCACAGACCTGTACCCCTGGGGATAAAAATATATGTTTAAAAAAAAAAAAAAATTAAAAAAAAAAAAAAAAAAAAAAAAAAAAAGAATTACAAGAAGATTGATGCTACCAAAAAGGAAGGAAGAGTCCGTTAAATGGAAATTTCAAAGCTGTCAGTACCATTACTTTAAAAAAAAAAAATCAAGATTTGGATGTATTTTTAAAAGTCTTTGAACTAAGAAGCCCAGAAATTGGTTCTAGTCCTGCCTCTCACTTTGTCTAGGTCTGGACAAGTCACCACCACTTTTGGTGTCATTTTCCTATGTCTCTAAAATAAGGAGTTTGTAGTAACCAAAACTATTTTGGACATAAGTAAAAGAAATCCAATTCAAACTGGCTTCATTTTTAAAAAGGAAGGACTCCAATAATTTAGGTAACTAAAAAAAGGTAAGCCAATTTCAAGCATAGCTTTAAGTTATGTCATCAGGATAGTACAGCTCAGTATTAGCTCTAATTTCTATTGTGTTGGCTTCATCCTCACACATATTCTCCTTCTGTGATGACCAAATTGCTACTCACATATTCAGCTTTATTTCCTAAAAACTTAAAGCCCAGTAAAATCTTAAAGCCCAACAAAAAAAAGGGGGGGGGGGGTGTTGTCCTTCACTGTAATTCTAGGAAAAGTCCCAGAATTGAATTTCATTGGATTTAATCGACTTTATCACATCCCTAAACCATTTGCCTTCTGAATGGGGAATGCAGTGTTTCAACTGGTCAGACCTAGGCAGTATGTCCTCCTCTGGGGCCAGGAGTGGAGTTGGTACAAAGCCTTAGAGTGAGGGAAGACTGATTTCCAAAAGAAAGCCAAGAATCAGCTACAGAATAAAAGGGAAATGGAGTTTTGAAGCCCCCCCCCAAAACAGATATCCATGGTAGGATGAAATACATTGCCGTTAAGGCCCCTTCTAACCCTAAAATTACCTCTTGAAACCTTTATTTTATTAGATTTGCCCAAGTCTCACAGCTAGTTCATGACGGAAACTGAACTCTGGTCTCTTAACTTGCAATCATGTGTTCCATATCTTTTCAAGGGTTTTAACTCCAGAATCACAATGGACTGAACCCCATGCGGTTTACAAAGTATGAACCCTACCACTTCAGGAGAATGTCATAATGAAGGTCGTTCCCTGTATTGCTTCTGAAGGTGCCATTAGGAACTGCTGATAACTTACGGCAGGTGCCACAGAAAACCTCTGCGTTGCCTAATTTGATTAGTTGACCCTAGTTCGAACATGCTACACATGGCACCTGTTTCTTGTCCAGCTGAACATGCTTTGCTTTCTCATTTTTAATGTCTAAGAAGAACTTGTTCATGGTTACCATAGCAACTGTCTGGAGGCTACTTCTGTGTGGAGAGGATGATGCCAACAAACAGTACTGCTTCTTTTTCTTGCTCTAGACTAGCCCTGCGGGTGGACCCAGACATGGGTGATTTTCTTTCTTAAGCTTATCAGATGATAACATCCAGCCAGGGTTAGGAGTTCCGATATAGCCCTTAAAATTCTTTTTTTCTTTTTTAAAATTTATTTATTTACTTATTTATTTTCAGCATAACAGTATTCATTATTTTTTCACCACACCCAGTGCTTCATGCAACCCGTGCCCTCTATAATACCCACCACCTGGTACCCCGACCTCCCACTCACACACACACACACACACACACGCCACTTCAAACTTCTTATTAAGACAGGTTTGGTTGAGATTTCAGTTAGTTCCCTCAATCTCCTACCTCCTGTTTCACTTCAGAACTTCCCATCAGTGCACACCTGGTGACTTATTTACAACCATATATATTTATTTTTTCTCTTCTTGAAGGATAGGATCTTGTCCACTCTGGCACATTATGTGATTTCTGGCTTTCCAAGGTGCAAACTCATGAATATTCTTAATGAGAACTGTGGTTTCTTCATCTCTTTCAAATTGGGCTATGTTGGAACTTAACTGCAGCAAGGGACTAGGAACATCTGGCAGGTCTACCAGCCATGATCTGTGGTTCTGAATATACTGTATGAATTACCAACAGAGTGGTGCGTCACTGAGATCGCGGATAGGCTGTGAAGATGTGGAGGAAGTAGCAAGCAAAGCAAATAATGACCTCTCAATTAAGTTTTGTAAAAGGCTGGGATGATTCACTGGCTACAGGCAAAGTTTACTCCTCAATTGAAAACATAAGCAACAACATAAAACAGGCACACCTGCCATCGCAATATCTTCGGGCTGGTGAAAAGAAACATCTCATTTTTTTAAATTAGCAGGCTGTCCAATGTTTGGCAGCTCTTTTCCAAATGATTTTATTTTCCTTCCTTCATTAGTATGAAGCCTGAAATCAGTTCTATGCAATTTCATATTATGGACTTGATGTATGTCAAAACATTGTACTAGTTATGACCTAGGCTGTGATAGGCATATTCAAGGGAATGTGGCTTGATATTTAAAATGTGGTCCTTGAAAATTGAATGGGAAATATTTAGTAGAGAAATTCTGCCTTGTTTTTGAGAATTTAATGGAATAAATTTAAATTTTGTGACTGAAAACCATGTGGAGCATCTTGGTAAATAATCGTGGAGAATGTATTCAGTAAATATTTATGGAACATATACTATTTGAAACTCTTTAGACACTATAAGGGAGATAAAGGTGAATGTTCTTGGGATGTCTATAATCCCCCAGAAGAGATGAGGGAAACATTAAATACTACAATGTTAGCCATATGCGATAAAGTATGATAGTATTTTGAAGTAGGTAGACTTTGAACTTGGCAGGGAAAAGCAACAGTCAGGCAAAAGGACTAATAGAAGCAAAAATTCATAAGTGCCAATGGGGACAGAGCGGGTGGCAGGTGACTTCACTGGGTGTGTCACGGTGTGAAAAGGCGGGTTACAGATTCTTTTTAACCCATGTGATCACGTTTCATTCTTGAAACAACCCTATGAGTTTATTCCCAGGTAATTTCCAGATAAATAGACGGAAATTACGAATGCTAAGTAATTTTTCCCCGATCACTCGGGCAGCAACTGGTAATACAGAAATGTAATATTTCCGTTCATGGGGAAAGGAGTAGCTCAGTTTAAATCAAAAGAGGGAAAGGAGTCTGGAATGTAGTCAACCGAGGCAATATCACACAGGGCTGGAAAGTCAAACTGATGAGTTCAAAGTCAACTCCACAGGTAATGTGACTCATTCGCAGTCTAACCTAAAGCTCAGCCAGCTTGCCCGCGCCCAGAGAGCTTTGACAGGAGCCTGATGCCACAACCTGCGATGGTTCAAATCTCTCCTACATTTCCCACACTTTCCTATGTATATTTCCTCTCAATTTCCAACAGCTCCATGCTCCTGTGTTGTGCCCATCTATGTGGATATGATGCCTGGCTTCACCCTTGGTATCCCCCAAAGCCATGACTTCCAAATATTTCACAAGCTTCGTAACTTTCTAAAGAGGGGTGGGGGTCGTGCAACAAGACACATCAAGGAGAGAGCTATATTCTGCCATCACCTGGCCCACTCCATCTACTTCTGATTCCCTGCTTCTTTTGTTTTTTCTACTGCTTTTCCTTATGACTCAAGGCACTCTTCTCATTCGCCTCTTTCAGGACCATTCCAGCCATGACTCTGAGTGGGTCCTGGGAGCTTTGTCTTCTCCCCCAGTACCTTGTGATCTATTTCTTCTAAACAAATGCAGAGTTCTCCGTGGAGGGAGTTCTAGTCCATAGATGGACAGGATTCTGGAAAGCCCGGGAGCAGGGAGACACATGCTGAAGACCATTGTCCAAGTGCAGCCCGAGCCCATACTGACTTTACCCAGATGTTGCCAGTGAGGGGGGAAGAATAAAGGGTAAACCCGAGACATGAGGAAGGAGAAACTTTTCTGTTTTGCGGATTCGTTTGCACCATGAAAACTACCTAAGTTCTTAATGAGGTTTATGGTATTTTTTTTTCTTTCTCATCAAATGCTTTAGTTCTATCTAAGTTTTGGACATAAGGCAGTATTCTCTCCAGTTATAAAATAGAATATCAGCAGGTGGTCTCAGAAAAGAATTTTCCTAACATGCTGTACACTGTCAGAAAATTTTTTTTATGCCACTAGATTTTTTTTTTAAATCATGATTTACTTTCCAGATAGTTAAACCTTTATTTCCATTTAGTTTGCTTTGAAACGCAGCAGATTAGTTGGAGCACAAGAGTGTCTAGGACCGGCTGAGCGGCAGAGAACACTGACGCAGTGAGAGAGCGGCAGGCGAGTCATTTGTCTTCTCTGCAAGCACACACAAATGATCCTTCCCTGCCATATGTTCCAGAGAATTCTCTTATTTCCCTTCAGGTATTTGACCTCCCATTGAATAGAGGCATTGATCAGAGTTGAAGCTGTAGAACGACTGACAGAACAGCTTCAGCTTTCAGTAAATCAAATGTTAAAGAAGAATCAAAAGTAAAATTCTTGGTGTTTAATTCCTGTTCCTGAGTCTGGCTTGTGTGAACACAAAGATGTTGCTTAACAATCTTGGGCTTCTGGTTTCTTTTTCTCTTTTATTTATTTTTTTTTTTAATATACACAGCCAAGAAAGTCTACAATGAGAAATTATTTTGATTTGGACTGACCTTAGAGATGGAAGCCCTTAAGTAAAAGATGGTAATTTGGACTAAGGCTCCTTGTGTCTATTTCTAAAGAATTATGACTTGGAAGGTTCATGTGAGGGGAAGGAGAACAAGAAGAAATAGACATCTAGTTGAGATGCTGTGCCAAACATCTGGAGGAGAGAATGAGAGAATTATGGGAAAACAGATGGAGGGAAGCTTGGCCAGATAAAATTAAAGGAAACGCCGCTCAACATCTGATTAGCTAAGAGAATTCTATTTAAAAGGAAAATATCTATAAAACCTGTACTTTAAATTGTCTCTTGACATAAAAACACTTCTAAAAATTAGAGTTCTTATCAGGCCTTGAGGTTTACTTTGAAGGTTTTAATTTACTAATTACTCTGTGCATTGTCTCATTTTGTTTTTTAATTAGAAACAAGACCCTCACTGATAACCAAAAGGCTTATAGATAAAGACCTACACTAAAAATTATTTCTATGCTAGTTTAATTAACCCACTGAAATTCCATTTGAAGAATCGGGGTCTAAATTAAGCATTTGCGGGTGTGAATTAAATATTTGTGTTTGTCAAGAGAAGCTGATAATGCCTCTTTGGGAATTGGCTTTACCTCTGCTAGAAAGAGCTTACTGTCGTCAATGAACGTTTCATCCATTAGCTGCATTGAGCACAGGGCTGTAGTTCACGGGCTTTGCAGAGAGGTCCATGAAAATGTTTAAGATCTGATCTTAAAAACTAATTGGATCCAAAATAAGACACGAAACTAAAATGGCAGTGAGCAATCACATCAAGAATATACAAAACTAAAAGTGAAATTACAAAGATGGTTTCACATCCTTACAACAGAACACCGTACCATATGCAATGTGACACATGAGACATCAGTCCTCTAAAATCAAGATGCCCAGGTCTTACCAGAGGCCCTGTGATAGCCCTGTTGGTGGGGAGAAGCATCCTTCTGAGAGAGCACACACCCTTCTGGTAAACATGTCTTTTGTAGACCAAAGGAAAAGATCATCCTTTTCTTTCATATCCAGAGGAAATGGTTTAAGCCCCTAATCCTGGAACTGGGAGATGGATAGGCTGCCCTTCAAGACTCCGTGGTATTACCCTGGAGTCTGTTGCTACCCTACTTCCCCCTGACCCAGACTCCCTGCCTCTTTCACTCCTTGCTGACTTTCCTTTCTCCTGTGACTCCTCTCCTCTTTCCATGCTGTGCGCAGCCACCTTTTTCCTCGCTCCTTCTGACACACACTGCCAACAAAAAGCCTTTGTGCACAACAGACTTTTTGGAATGCTTGGGAATAATGAAGAGGGACCAGCTCCTCATGAAATAATAAACAATTCAACACTGAATACAAGAGAATAGTGTTCTTATAGTTCTTCATCCATCTCCCAAAGGGAAATTTCTTAACCAGTCCTTTCTTGTCTTGGGTCCTGGCCTGCCGGGACCAGGGTCCACTGTCCCTACAAGTTCCCCATTTTCCAATTTTCCTTCTCTCTTGGCTTCCAGTACCCCCTGCCTACCAGAAAAAAGTGAGCATTCCTGTTACAGTCCATCTAGCTCATGGACTTCCTTTTGCATACCTAACAATACCCATTACTGCATTTTCCTAGCAAAGGCAGATTTTGTCCTTAGTTAAATTCTACCACATCCTTGAAATGTGGAAGCTGCTAAATATTTCTCTCCCTCTCTCTCTCTCTTTTTTAGATAGTAATCTTTACCTTTCTATACAACTTCTAAGGAAGAACCACGTGCTCAAAATCACAAATGGCACATGTTTCAGTAAGCCTTCTTTTCCACGAATAGGTTTTTTTTTCCTCAAAGTTTTTGAAAAAGAATCCTTGGAGATCTGAGTCCTTTGTTGGTTAACAGAAGAGACAGAATACAAAGAGCCATGAAACACAGCTTTTGCTTGCATGGATCAACAATACTTCAATCCAAAATACTGGTTGAGTCCAGGGTAAGGAATTTAGGAATGAATTATGCAGCAGAAACAATCATCATTAGAAGAGTTAAATAGAAGGAGACAAACATAGAAATGATAAGCCAACAAAGGCCCCTGGGAGAAGGCAATGTGTGAATTAGGCCTTGAAGAAGAAGTAGGATCATATCCCAGGAATGCCAGAGAATCGTTTTCTTCAGTTTTATTTGACTCTGGACATTGTGACTGAACATGTTCCCTAAAGAAGTCCATTTTATCTTGATGGTATAGTTTATTTTTTTAAAAGATCTTATTTATTTATTTGACAGACAGAGATCACAAGTAGGCAGAGAGGTAGGCAGAGAGGAGGAAGCAGGCTCCCCGCCGAGCAGAGAGCCCGATGCGGGACTCGATCCCAGGACCCTGGGATCATGACCTGAGCCAAAGGCAGAGGCTTTTAACCCACTGAGCCACCCAGGGGCCCCGATGGTATAGTTTAAAGGATAAAACTAAAATTGTTCGTTTACTCCACAAAGAATGAAGAAAACATTCACTTATTTTCACCAAGTTTGCTAAGCTATCAATGGACTCAACACACTTTTTGAACCTGTCTTGAGCTCAGCACACTATTTTCCCCAATTTCACCAGTGATGATCATTTCAACCTGTTATGGACAAGCACTGTGCTAGGAGGCAGGAACAGACACAAGGAAACAAACACAGTAAGACACAACCTCTCTGATCGCTGAGTGAGAGATAACAGAGCTGCAGACAGAGAACTGCAAAACAACGTGGTGAATGGCATAATAGAAAGGGTCAGGGACAGCTGTGGGCACAGAGGGTGACCAACTTTCTCCAGTGATGTTGGGGAGGGTTCTAAGAGAAGGTAGCATCTGAGCTCCTTCTCTAAGTTTGAGTGGAGATCGCCGGGCAGTGAGGAGGAGGAGAGCATTCCAGGGAGAGGGGCAGAGGGTACAATGGTGGAGAACGCAGTGAGTGGCCCAGTGTCGAAGCTGCACAGAAGGATGCTGAAGAAGCTGTGCCATGTGCTTCAGATGCTCCTGATCCAGACAGGTTCTAAGGGATCCTGTGGATGCCACAGAGAGGAGGGAAGATGGCCAAGGTCAAGGGGGCGAAACAGGTGGGGACATAGACTGGGTGGGCACAGACTCTGCCTGCACCCAACCCTACTTCCACGGAGCACAGCTACTTCAGTGTTTTATATGTGGGGATTCCAGAAGATGTTTCATTTGGGAAGAAAGGAAAAGTAAGGTTTAAAAAAATAGGTGACAGGAAAGCAGGAAGATGACCATTATAGAGTTGTGATTTAGAAAGAAAACTGCACCCTTGGTTACAAAGTAGATTGGAAGACATGGAGACGGATAAAGGGTTTATGGCAGTGGTTCAGGCAAGAGATGATGAAGCCTCGAACAAGGGTATGACATAGTTTGGAAGCCAAATGTAACAACTAGAGGATTTTCAAATGTACTTCAGGGCATTTTTTTAAGGTCGGAAATGTTCCAGAGATCTAAGATCATTCTGGGTAAAGAGGGAGAAATGAATAATACATGAAACTACTTACTCATTTCACTTCGACCTGTGCCCTTACCATAGCAGGAGGATATGTCCTTACTGTCAACTGTTTAAGTGGGTCCATTTGGGACTGTGTTCAGAACCGTCTTCCTTATGGGTGGAATCCAGCTGACAGCTGGTGATGGGGGTGCGGAGCACCAAAAAGGTGTCAAACACAGACTGGGAATCCTGAAAAGGTTTAGTCACTTCTCTGCTTCAGCCTCAAATAAAGTTTTCCATGCAGAACCAGAGGATAATGTACCTAGTCTATTTAAGGCATCCCCACATTCATAGGAGTGGGACCTTCCTTTTCTCCACCTGCCCATAGCCTCTCCCACACTTGGGCTCCCTTGGCCTTGTTAATGCCTGCTCCCCTCCCCTTCCAACCCCCAAGGTCCCCCTTCTCTGCGCATTACCAGCATCCTCCCTCCTCAAAGACTATTAATGACTCTGGAACCCAAGGATGGAGAAAGGAAAGGATGAGAGACCGTCATTGTGGCTGATCTCAAGGTTAAAAATGTAAGGTATAATTAGACACTAAGTGAACTATAAAGATTAAATTCTGCCAACCAGCCTCCTTGTAGCTTATAAGTCTAGAAGTGCTTCCAAAATTCTGTTGCATTTCAATGTGGATAGATACTAATATAGATAGACGTAGATATAGACGATATAGAGATGTATAGATGTAAGTGTAGGTATAGGTACAGAAACTATGCTTATACTCATATGTACACATGGAGTTTCTCTATTTTCTTACCTTGAGAGAAAACTAGTTCTCCCAAGGAAAACAGAGGTGGTACACCTTTCCCACCACATTTATAAATGTTGTTTCTAACTTAAATAAGATATTTACATAATTAGATGCTAAAATATTAGATTTTCTTTCCCAAAGTCATGTGCAGATTAGCAAGCAAAACCTAAAATAGAGCAAAAGAAACCAAGACCTAGAGAGACCACTATACATTCCTGGAGGGGTGGGCAGCATTTTTCGACCTTCGGGACATCCTCAGTGGTGAATTCTTCAACTCCCGTGTCTTCCTCACTGGAAGGAGGCTAAGTCCGGCTGGCAGGGAAGAAAAGAAGCCCAGAGGTAGTGGCTGGCAAGGAAGGACATTTTGGTAACTCGAGAGATCTTTCTTCATTAAATCCTCCAGTCTCCATGTCTTTTTCAACAAATTCTAGTCCCTCCTTCAAACCCTTTCATATTCCTTGTAAATCTTCCTGCCTCCATGCTGCTCCACGGTGAGTTACTGCTCTCTGAACAGCCGTTATGGTGAAGTGGGTTCAGATCCAAGGGCTTTGGGATCAGTCCACTTTGCGTCTGAATTCTCAGTCTGGTATAGGATTATTGATTGAATGCTGGTAAGTTATTTAACCTGATTCTCAAGGTCGTCATCCTTGAGAATTTTCCCTCATAGGATATATTCACAGACCGTTGACTCCACATGGGCCCTGTTTCAAGCACTATGCGTACATTATCTCCGTTAATATCAAATCAGTAAGGTAAGTTCTATGATTATCCTTATTGTTTATCTGAGAAAATGGAAGCAAAGAGAGAGACATCAGTGCTCACAAGGTCACACGGCTGGTAGCAAAGGCTGGATACACCAGCTGAATCTGTGGGATGGAGTGTTCTCCCTCTGAAGCAGGAAAAGGCCAGGCCACAGCCAGAACCAGAGCTTTGCAATCCGATTCCAGAGTCTGACACTAACCACTGCACATTACTGTGCCCCGCCCCTCCCAACTCCTGTGCCCTGAGGTTGGGGCTTGTAGGTAGAATTCAAGAGATAAATATGTGAACTCCTTAGCATGGTGTCTGGCATACAGCAAAAGCCCATAAATAAAAACTATTATATAAATGTCTATTGAGACTTGATTATTACTCACTTCAGAGTTAGATGTCCCTTGTATTATTACCTCTGTGTCTCTCCTATTTTCCTGCAATCTCGCAAGGTCCTTGAGAGAAGAATCCAGGTCTCCTATCCCATTCCTATTCAAACAGCACTGGGAACCTATGTGCCAGTGTACATAGATTACAGACAATTCTAGATTGAGGCAGTATCTGTTGCTGTGGGGTTTTCCCCGGTTTGATCCAAAGGAATCAGCATTATGGCAGAGTGTGTGTTTATGCACATTCTTGTCTTGTGTCTTCATAACATGCATTGGCTTGAAAACAAATGTGAGTCACTGACCCTGCCATAAACTAGGGATTGTAAGAAATAGAGAAAGAAAGGAAAGGAAAGGAACAGAGAAGGGAAGGGACAGGGAAAGGAAGAGAGAAAAAAAGAAGGAAGGGAGGGGGGAGGGAGGAAGGGAATGAGAAAGTGTGGGAATGGAAGGAGAGAAGAACAAAGGAGAGAGAGAATTCTGGTTCTTTCTTGAGTATCTTTAAGCATCCTTAAGACAAGCTGGGACATTCCTCTATTTGTCCTGAACCCCGCATTCCAAGGGTCATTGCAGTTTGTATTAACCACCGTTCAGGGAAAACTTTTGTTCCTTTAACCGTCGGGCAAAATCAAGAATGTGGCAGTGATTAAAACTCCCATTCTGCTCTAGCAGAATCAGTATCGCCACCTCAGGAATCGGGGACGTAAGTCCTCTGCAAAGTTGTCAAGGAGGTTCTATTTTTGGCCCCCAGTCTGTTTCAGCAGTGATGAGAAAAAGCAGGCCAGAAAAACACGAAAAATTGTTGAGGGCATCTGTAAGACCCATGAAAGGGACACGGAAGGAACTTGCATGTGTCAGATGGAGGAGAAAATTTGAAACAAAAGGAAAATCTGGAGGCAGATTATTTAACATTCATTTATGCATTCATTCAACAAATATTTGCTGAGTGCCTACTTGGTGCAAAGCACTGCACAGGGCGATCTTATGGAGGATATAAATATTAAACAGGCTCAGCTCCTGCCTTTTCTTACAGTCGAGTAGGAGAGATAAGGCATGCACATATTTATTATTTAGTGGTGTCATGTAAACGTTTGAGGTGGGAATCTTTAGGCTAAAACACTCTATTAGTCATTCTACCCAGAGTGGAGAGGCAAATCAGCCTGACCTCAGCTTCGTCACTGAGCACATAGCATCGGCCTTCTGGCCTCTCCGTAACCCACAGGACGTGGGTCCTTTGTCGCCAACCCACACTCTAAGGCAAGGCAGCCGAGTCCTCTCTCTTTCAGAGGTAGCACTGGCTACATGAATTACACAGAAAATCCTGTTTTCAGTGGCAGACAATTTCAACAGTCTAACATAAGTGGATATTCTCCGAATTCAGGGAGGCAGTAGACTATGGAGGCTTTGGAAGCACAGCCAAGGAATGCTTCTCACCCCTGCCTGTTGGTTCCTTGACAGTGAAGTTCTCTGAATCTCCATCTCCTCTTTTATAAAACGGCAGTTGAGAGGATTCCCTGAAGTAATGTGCTCTGGAATAGAGTGCTCAAAAAACAGACACTGGTAATAAACGGACCAGTAAAAAACAAAACAAAACAAAGCAAAACCAAGAAAACCACCACACACAGACATTAAAGTCATCTGGGTTCCTTGTGGTCCAAGAGCCCTGTACTCCTTACTATACTAGCAGCCTATTCTTTATTTTTCCTTTTGTCTTGGGTGATACTAGGTGAAACCTTTCATCGTTGTCTCATTCTTTCGTATTGCTGTGGTAAAATCTACATAACATGGAATTTACCAGTTAGACCATCCTAGGTGCACAGGTTGGCCGCGTCAAGTACGTTCACATTGTTAGACAACCATTGTCACTACCCATCTCCAGAACTTCTTCCTCTTCCTAAACGGAAACTCCATGCCCACCAAACATTAACTCCCATTTTCCCCTTCCTCTCCGCCCTTGGCAATTACTCTTCCGTTTTCTGTCTCTATGAATGTGAGTGTAAACGGAAGTATACAACTTTAGTCCTTCTATGTCTGGCTTACTTCACTTAGCATCCCGTCCTCAAGGTTCATCCAGGCGGTAACATTACTGGAATTGGCTAAAGGGCAGAATGCTATTCCATGGAGTGTATATATCACATTTCGTTTATCTGTTCATCCATGGATGGACATCTGGGTTATTTCCACCTTTTACCTCTTGTGAATAATGCTGTTCTGGTCATCAGGGTACAAATACCTATTTAACCCTTTCTCATTTTTTTTAAAACAATGTCTTAAAAATATTAATGCTGTATTTTTTTTTAAATACCCTCTTTTCCCTCTAAGTGACAATATAAGGATTGGTGAAGTAGTTTCTCTTTAAACTATTCTGTTTATTATTTATTCTTTAAACTATTCTGTGATCATAGTATGCATATCTGGAAAGTCATTTTATTTGAGTCCTATAGAGAGGGTCCTTCCATCAGTCTCTGTAACCTTAAAGCAAGCATCCTTATAGCCATCATATGTTTTGTCAATATAGATTGACTGCATTTAAAAATATATTACTAAATGGAAAATATACTCTTGTTGAACTTTTAAAAAGTATTCAATTTTTCCTATAAATAAAAAAGTTGTAAACAAATAGGGATTGGCTAACAATGGCCCATATCCCCAAATCCAGGCCACTGCCTGGTTTTTATTGTCTGTGAACTAAGGATGAGTTTCACAATTTTTTAATGGTTGGAAGAAAAACCCTAAAAGGAATACCTTGTGACATATTAAAATTAAACAAAATTCAAATCCCAGTGTCCATAAATAAAGTTTTATTGGCACACAGCCACATTCACTTAACCCTATATCGTCTAGAGCTCCTCTCGAGCTACAATAGCAGAGCTGAGTGGTGTGGTAGAGATTACGTAACTCTCAAATTCTAAACATTTGTGCTGTATCCCTTTACAGAAAAAAACTTGTCAACTCCTAATATAAATCACTGATCTAATCAATCCCTCATTTACAGTCCAAGAAAACCAGTCCCAGATAAGTGTCGTGTCAGACCAGAGATTTCAAACCTTAGAGTGGCTAAAACCTGCTGCAACCCCACACCCTGAGTCCCTAATCGTGTCTCAGTGTATCCCTAGGTTATAACACAGTGGCTTCCCCGTACAGCTGTACATCATAGATGAAAACCTCGTGGTTTCACGTTGATAATGAAGGAAGGTCTGCTTTTGTCTTCCACTTCCTCTGCAGAATGCTTGGTTGTTAACTTCTTTGGGAGGGTCACACATGTTCATATCTTTACAGGCTAACTTTTGTCTGTAATTCTTTTTTATTTTTTTTTTAATTTTTTCAATTTATTTATTTTCAGGAAAACAGTATTCATTATTTTTTCACCACACCCAGTGTTCCATGAAATCCATGCCCTCTATAATACCCACCACCTGGTACCCCAACCTCCCACCCCCCGCCACTTCAAACCCCTCAGATTGTTTTTCAGAGTCTATAGTCTCTCACGGTTCACCTCCCCTTCCAATTTCCCTCAACTCCCTTCTCCTCTCTAACACCCCTTGTCCTCCATGATATTTGTTATGCTCCACAAATAAGTGAAACCATATGATAATTGACTCTCTCTGCTTGACTTGTTTCACTCAGCATACTCTCTTCCAGTCCTGTCCATGTTGCTACAAAAGTTGGGTATTCATCCTTTCTGATGGAGGCATAATACTCCATAGTGTATATGGACCACATCTTCCTTATCCATTCATCCGTTGAAGGGCATCTTGGTTCTTTCCATAGTTTGGTGGCCGTGGCCATTGTCTGTAATTCTTAAGCACTATTTCAAATAATGCTAATACTTCCCAATTGCTTTTGTGATGAAGCCTAAATGATTTAATAGGTCATAAGGCTCGTTTTGACCTGGCCTCAACTTACCTTCTCAGTCTTACTTCCCCACCATTATCTTTCCCCCTTCTCTTGTCCTCTATGCTTACAGGACTTCTACAATCTCTTGGTACCCTCTGCAGACCTATCTCACCTATGAGTCTTTGTTCATGCCATTCCTTACCAGAGGAACAATCTCCTCACTCGCCCAGCAAGCTCTTCATCATCCTCCAAGATCCAGCCCAAATGCCTCTCCCTCGGAGGGGCTTCCCCAATTCTGACCACAGGCAGGAGCAATAACTCTCTTTCCCCGTGGATTGCGGCCAAAATCGTCTCACGAATACTGTATTAAACATCAGAATTTATATGAGAACAGACAAGAAGTTATTTCTAGAGACTAGCAGACAATACGACATCAAAGGCGAAGGTTCACAGACGTTTATTTCCCAACTTTTTGATTCACAAAGATGCGAATCAATGCCATTTGCTCATCAAAATTCACAGAAGCTTGGATTGTCATCATGTGTTCTCCGAGCAGTTTTTGCCACAATGCGTAGATACCATAACTACAGTTTGAGTCACAGTGCTTTACACTAATATGTACAAAGCATTATGGGGGTTTTGTTTGGTTTTTGTTTGTTTGTTTGTTTTTAATTATTATTAACATATAATGTATTATTAGTCCCAGATTTACACATTTCACAGCACTCACCATAGCACATACCCTCCCCAGTGTCCATAACCCGACCCTCCTCTCCCTACCTCCCCACCTCCGAAAGGCAACCCTCAGTTTGTTTTGTGAGATTAAGAGCCTCTTAAGGTTCAAAGCATTATGTTTTGAAAATGAAACATTTTCTTGGGCTTATTCTGAAAGACCACTCCAAAAACTAGAATAATGAACTCAGAGCCTCATTTTGGTTGGTTCCCAACCAAAAATAAAATCTTGACTGAAGCGAGTTTTTTTTTTTAATTTTTTATTTTTTATAAACATATATTTTTATCCGCAGGGGTACAGGTCTGTGAATCACCAGGTTTACACACTTCACAGCACTCACCAAAGCACATACCCTCCGCAATGTCCATAACCCCACCCCCTTCTCCCAAACCCCCTCCCCCCAGCAACCCTCAGTTTGTTTTGTGAGATTAAGAGTCACTTATGGTTTGTCTCCCTCCCAATCCCATCTTGTTTCATTGATTCTTCTCCTACCCACTTAAGCCCCCATGTTGCATCACCACTTCCTCATATCAGGGAGATCATATGATAGTTGTCTTTCTCTGCTTGACTTATTTCGCTAAGCATGGTACGCTCTAGTTCCATCCACGTTGTCGCAAATGGCAAGATTTCATTTCTTTTGATGGCTGCATAGTATTCCATTGTGTATATATACCACATCTTCTTGATCCATTCATCTGTTGATGGGCACCTAAATTCTTTCCATAGTTTGGCTATTGTGGACATTGCTGCTATAAACATTCGGGTGCACGTGCCCCTTTGGATCACTACGTTTGTATCTTTAGGGTAAATACCCAATAGTGTAATTGCTGGGTCATAGGGCAGTTCTATTTTCAACATTTTGAGGAACCTCCATGCCATTTTCCAGAGTGGCTGCACCAGCTTGCATTCCCACCAACAGTGTAGGAGGGTTCCCCTTTCTCCACATCCTCGCCAGCATCTGTCATTTCCTGACTTGTTTATTTTAGCCATTCTGACTGGTGTGAGGTGATATCTCATTGTGGTTTTGATTTGTATTTCCCTGATGCCGAGTGATATGGAGCACTTTTTCATGTGTCTGTTGGCCATCTGGATGTCTTCCTTGCAGAAATGTCTGTTCATGTCCTCTGCCCATTTCTTCTTTGGATTATTTGTTCTTTGGGTGTTGAGTTTGCTAAGTTCTTTATAGATTCTGGACACTAGTCCTTTATCTGATATGTCGTTTGCAAATATCTTCTCCCATTCTGTCAGTGGTCTTTTGATTTTGTTAACTGTTTCCTTTGCTGTGCAAAAGCTTTTGATCTTGATGAAATCCCAATAGTTCATTTTTTCCCTTGCCTTTGGCGTTGTTCCTAGGAAGATGTTGCTGCGGCTGAGAACTAGTTAATCTTTTTAATATCATAAGTATAAATCCATAAATGTTAGAGACTGAGAGGAATTAGCATCCGAGAGTGAGGCAGGTTGTATGAAAGTGGTTGTATGAGGAAAATCATGGTATCAGTTCTGCCCCCTTCCTAGTTTTTTCATCAGACCCCATGAGTAATATTGTGAAATGTCATGACAGACAATAAAATGCCATACAAATGTGATGCTGCGTTTCTAACTCCAGATAAGCCAGTTAAATATTAGCTAATTTTCTCCAAAAGCCATTCATGCTTAAGGGAGGAGCTTATTCTATTATACCTTAAACTCCCTTTGTTTTCAGATTTCTTAGCTTTTGTAAGCATTCATAGAGTTCCAAAGTAGACTAGGGTCACACTTCTATAGTCAAGCACCTTTGTGGGCTGAAAAGCCTGGATGTTCATCTCATACTTTAGTATAGACCAAGGGACCTGTATTGCTTCTCCTTATAAGATATGTGTCTCTAAAGGACCAGAGGGCATGTGAGGGTGGGAAGACAGATGGAGGACAAGCTTAGTTCAGGGGCAAGCTCTGATATGTGGTAGGGCCATTGTAAATCCTCTAGGAGGCACACGAATATTAGGCAACAACCCCAGTCAAAGACTGATAGAACACAGCATTAAATAATAGTGAATAACATACTCTTGAAATGAAGACAAATGCATTTTAGCTTGATTTTATTTTCTCATTTTTCCTTAGGGGGCCAAGTTGCCTAGGAGTCCCACAAGTGGAATTGCTATTAATCACGATCATTTACCTTCCAGAGAGGAAAACATAAAGTTCAATGTGTGCAAGCTGTATTTCTAAAACTCTGATACAGTTGGAGACTGTTGCTTTCTTCTTCCAAGGAATTACCAATTACAGAAGGACAGAAAAAAGCTTATAATCAGGGATGTCATGTCAGACTTTTTGGCACTTTCATTGAGGACATTTATCCAGCCTGAAAGAAAAAAAAAACAACAACACATTAGTAGGTTTCCATTCCAGATTTGTTCCAGAGAAAGCTTTTCACTTCCCCTCCCATGACTAAGAATCGTAATATAAAACACACAGGGGTTACTGGGTAGAAAAAGAACAGGATCAAATGGGAATTTAGGGATCTACAATGATAATAAATATCACTCTGGACAAGGTAAGAATGATTACGAAGGATATCCCTCAGGCCTGCCCTCCACACCTTCCCCACCTAGCTGCCTTGCTTACAGATGTTCTGAGTACTTTGGGTCTGAAGACTAACGCTTGGTAGGGATCTAGTCATGCCTGAGGAAAGACACTGAAACTTGAACCTTCAGTCAGGACCAGACCAACCACGGCCAAATTCATCCTCCCATACCTTCTTATCTTTCCCAATATATAGATATAGATGCAGACATATAGATATAGATATATACAAATCTACATACTGCATATTTAACTTCCCAATATTTAGTAAAATGCCCAATAGTAAACGCTCATTCTAAAATAACAGTGTGATAAAAGCAGCTTGTGATTATCTATATTCTGAATAATTCAGGTCCAGTACATCTGTGATATTTCTCTTTCTAAGCACTAATGAGATCCTTTTTCTCCTTCTTCATTTAATTGATTCTTTACTTGTTCTTCGCAGTAACAACAACAACAACAACAACAACAACAACAACAAAATGGGTTTGAAGTTGCCTGCAGTGATATGTGGAATATAAATATAACAAGAAAAAGATGAGGAAATTGGGGTGAAAGGGAAATTGGATTGCAAAACTGAGAGACAGCCAGCGATGAGGTTAACACTTGGAAACCAAAATGATCAAGTTCTCCTGAAAGCCAGAGGTTGGCTATAAACCTTGTTCAGAGCTTCTTGGGTAATCAGGGAAATGGGATGAGTTGCCGTAGTCAGTGCCCAATAGTCAAAAATATACCAGTCATTCCTGAGAACTTTATACATCGGCTCTCCACATTTTATTTAGTAGTACCAAACTTTGGACCATTTTTGCTTCTCCATTCTGTAATAGGCTGGAACAGGAAGACAGAGCAAGATTTTTTAAAAAAGAAGATATAGATGCATCTTAGGCTGATTTTTGTCTGAGCTCCTGATGTAGCAGCAGTTCCTAAATTAAGTTGCACACAAGAATCATCCAGAGAGCTTAAAAAAATACACATTCCTGGGCCTATCCACAAATATTGTGGTTCTGTAGGTATGGGGTGGAAAATGAGAAATGGATATATATATATATTTTCTCCAGATATTTCTGCTCTAGTAAGTCTAAAGATATATATTTAGAAACTTCCAGTCTGTCCTTGATACTCATCATAATAATGCACCCACTTTGCTTCAGACGACTAAATGCCACTCCGTCCCTCACCAGGGAGCTTAATTCTGTAACATCTACCACTGACGGGTGTGATCTTCCGATGATGGCCACCACTGTGCTTCCCTGCAATTCTGCCCCCTGCAACCGTTTATTCCTTACTGTTTTATTAAGTAGCATGCTTTTCTGGGCCTTCTTGTAGACCAGAATCGTCTCATAGGTTTCCCAGATTTTATTGGTATACCCATTATTCCCTACTTTCCTGATGCTTTTGATCCTTCCTTCAACCATATGGCACAGTATTTCTACATTACTTAATGTGGGCCACTACTTTCTCTAAGCTCCTGAGATCCCTCCTAGTGACATATTAGCACTGTCTAACTGGGTTCTTGCCAAGTGTTAAATTCTATATTACCCACATACCTATAAATTCTCCCTTATCTGCCTTTATGTTCTATCCCTTTCTTAATCCTTGGAATTCAGTCCTGTACTGAATTCCTGCCAGTACTATTGTCTAGGTTCTATAGCTCCTTTGGCCTAGGATCCCTTTATTCCTCTACCACACCTAGCACTTCCTGGGCCAAATTTTAGTATGAGTTAAATCTAGTTATTTGAGTGGCCAGAAGAGGAAGATAGGGCAGGTCCTGAGTAGAGTCTATGTTATCTTGGAAGGACAGAGTCCCTCTGCCTTGCCTTCCAACAGAGGAGTTGGGGTGGCATCAGTTTTTAACAGGGAAGAGTGGGTCACTTCTACAGGAAAGCCTGAGGTCTTAACATTGTCAAGTGCATCAACCTGGATATCTTTATCTCATGTCTCAAGGTACATTCCTTCCAAACTGGGCCTTGGCCTTGGTGTATCAGACCTGCCAGGGATGTAGAATTGTTGGGAGTTATACAACTCTTGTTTTTATAAGTCTTGGGCATGGTTCTCAACTTTGTTTGCCCTCCAAAGGCAGGAGAAAAAAGTCACATGGTATGCCACAGAGCAGGATTTGGCTTGCACACCTAGTCTTTCAATGCTGTTGAAGGGGAATTACCCTTATTATTACCATTTCCTCCATGTTCCTCAAATGCCCCATTCATCAGACCTGTTAAATACTCTAGTTCATTTGTTTGCACCCAGTGAAAATGTCTACACATACTAGGGTCCCTCCATGCTCCACTTACCATCAGTGATAGGAATTATTATTCACTGGCTCATAGATGACCCAGCTTCCAAATCTCATAGTTGAATCATTTTGGGGACCACTCCTAGAACACCAACTGTTCCAGATAAAATTCTCTGGGAGGGAGCAACCTCTGGATAGACTCTTGTGGGAAAAGGAAGGAATCAGGAGTGAGCAGAGGGAGAGTTTGGGTTGTGACGCATTCATAATCAAAACTACAACCCATCCCCTGGTTTGCTCTGAAACAGGGATTGCTCTGTGTTGTCATCCCAAATTGGGGCAAAGAGCCTGGCCTCACCTCTCTGACCAGTCACTGGAGTGGGCTGTTCCCAAGAAGGCGACGTGAGCTTAGCTTAGGCAGTTCTCTTTAACAAAGAGCAATCGCACCCGCAGACATCAATCACGAGCTGTCAGCCACCAATATTCCCAGCAGCTAGGGAAATGAGTGCCTTAGTTCTGAGAGGGCGGAGGCCTCTCCATGGCCCAGCGCAGTGTCCATTAAAGAAAGGAAAGCAATTAGGGCTTTGAACTTTAAGTCACTTACATAAAATATGTAAAATCTGATTTGTTTACTGCCAAATAGACAAATATAATATCACAGAATCATCTGAGACCGGGACTTAGAACACTAATGTAAATTTGGAGAGATGAAGGGGAAATCATTGGATGGCTCTCCGATGATATAAATCCAGACATTCCTCCTGACTGGGATCACCTCTTTAAAATTCTTCTTTCCTCTCAGTCTAAGAGATCCTGAGGTTATTAATTACGGCTCCCCCAGGTCTCTATCCTATAAGCACTATAGTCTCTATTCTTAGAAAATACAAGAATCAAAAACGAACTGTCCTACCTCCTGGTAGCTGGATTGCAAGGCTATTCCCAGGCTTGATCAATGTAAATTCTTGCACTGATTTATAAGAACTAATTGGGGGGTGCAGGAGGGAGAGAAGAGGGAGAAAAGCACCACATTAGATATGCATATAAATTATAGGATGCCTCTTAATTTCAGAAATGTTAAAATGTGCATAATTATGTGCCTCAATAAGGAGACAATGTGGTATGAGGCAGTGGTGAGTGTTATACTAAAAAGACACAAATTATGAGAAAAGCCAGGGAAAGAAAAAAGATTCCAGAAATAACAGGAAAAAGCACATGGGAGAGGTAAAATCTGAATAAGGCCTTGAAGGGAAAAATATGACACACTTAAGAATGTGTGTAATCCTATGGTTATTGACCTTTAAAACATGTGTATTAATCTATTCATCCTGGTCTAATCTAGTATATAAAATCACACTTTACTGTTCAATTCTTTATTTTAGCTGAGTCTCATAGTATATTAAATTTGTGGGGACCTCATTATTGATCCGCTCACATTATATTGTTTTTTAACTATTTAAGTGATATTTGCATATATATCGTGTTATGGTGTCAAGAGACCTTGCAGCAAAGGAAGCTTATTAAAATATCAGCAGAGCAAATGGTGTTTACATTTGCTTTGCTACTTGTTAACATTTTCCAGTTGAGTGTTGTAATCTAGTAACAACAGGAACAAAATAATAAATTTGTAACTAATATGACATAGTTACCTTAAGTATGCAGGAAAGCAATGGGTATAAGGTCATCCCCAGTTACTATCACATTTCACATCTGTGTGTGGTAAAACCAGATAAGAAAACAAAATTATATGATGAAATCACAATATTTTGGCAAACCTGAAAACATTTCTGAATCAAAGTGCCTGTCTCTTCTGCTTATAGAATTAACAAGTGCTCATTGTAAAAAAATTTAGAAAACAGAGGCAAGTTAAAATTAGGATGAATTATTTACTTATAATTCTTGGGACATCAGGAATAGCAGTATGGCAATTGAAAACAGAAATAAAGTCATCATGGGGTGATTTTTGAGTGTTATGATAGAAAACCAAGTCTCAGGTTAAAAGGCACGCACCTGCGTGCGCGCGCGCACACACACACACACACACACACACACACACACACACACACACACCATTCTATAGCTCAAATCTTCTGGAAAATAATACATCTCCCTATTTCCCACCCTCACTCCCCCCTCATTTCCTTATTGGTCTTTCAACAAACTAAGCCCTTGTGAATAACATGAATATCCACTTTTACAAGGCTTATAGAACAAGGAGCCAGAAAGACTGCTATCCCAGGACATGTGAGGCAGTTTTGAACGTAACAGGAAATTCAAGATGATTTCAAAGCTGGTGTCATGGCACTGTCCTGAGAATTATTGTTCTTCCCCAGAAGAAGTGCCAGACATTGGCTGTGACACTTCAGCGTTGTTTTGGAGCAGGGCTCTTAGTTGTCATTGTAATGGTGATGTATAACGTATAATAAGATTTGTTGATTTAGGAAAACCACATCACATATAAAAACATCCATTTATAACCATTTGACCAGTCTATCTTTAAAGGGATTTGACTGCATCTACTAAATCTCTCTAAAACTAAATCTCCCTTGTGTTAGTTGTGAGTCTGCTCTGTAAATCTTTTGGCAAGAGTTAAGATAAAAATGATCAGAGTAGAAGTGAAACTTTGGGCAATACACCTATGCACTGAATACTGATGGTATGACATAGAACAAGAGCCATTTCCTGAAAGTGAGCTGCATTATGGAAGCAGATGGTCATCTGAATACATGTCATTCACCATAACTTGTTCTGAACTAATTACCTAATGCAAGAAACAGATGTCCGGGGAGCCTCATAAATGATATATGGGTGACTTTGCAGTATAGCCAAAATTATGGCAGCTATTAAAATGCCATTGATGTCCAAAAATAGAGGGAAAAAGTATGTCAAATAATATTTTATAATCATGTTTTCCTCAGAAATTCAAAGCATCTTAATGACAGTTACATGGCACATGTATATTAGTAATCATAAAATGGGGCTATTTGTGAGATTGCTTATTCTGTGTAGGTGGTTGGGGTGCCTTTATTTAAATTATTGCTTCTGCGGGACAAAATAATATCCCTGTGACCTGTAGACTTAAATGCACCTCTGAAGGTTTTCAGTGTCCAGGTGGGATCTGTTCTTACAAACACTGCAATGTTTGCTGTGTCCTTAAAAGGAAGCCAGTTGTAAAACTAAGGTCTGATCTAAGCGATGAGCTCAGGTCTCTTAACTCCCTATTTACTTTGGTCTCTGATAGTTGAATACAAGGCCTTTTCACTCCTCCTGACTAGATAGGGAGCTCTGATTTGATCAAACACGTATCTTTTTAGCAAATCAGGTCTTCTAAGTACTTTCTGCTTTCTTTTATTTTCCCTTATTATTGAGAAGTATATCCAACATTCTGAACTGTGTAGAGAGCAATGTAATAAGCAGCTACCAGCTACCAAGATTTAATGAATGCTGCTGTTTTGTCACATTACTTCATATCTTTCATGGGAAAGTGGTGGAGAGGAGAGAATATTCTAAAGTTGAGAAAAGATTCTTCCAACCCCATTTTCCTCCTTCTCTAAGGGAAGTCTCTATCTCAAAGTTGTTGTTGTGTCCTTCCTTTCCATAATTTTTTTTTTATTTGAGACAAGGTGCTTGTGTATGCATAGGAATATAAAAAAAGATACCTGTATATATTCAGAATACACAGAATAATACAGAGAATTAATGGCATTATTACTGTACATATTCCAAGACTTCCCTTTAAAAAAAATCACACTATGTTTTCTAGGTCCTATCCATATGAACACAAGTAGGTCCAGATCTTCACTTTAACTCAGTTTAAAATCCATTGTATGAGATATACCATAGGCTGATTTACCCAGGTCTCTGTCCTTGACTGTTTTGGTCATTTCTAATTTTTCTTTAATACCAACAATACGCCAATAAATGTCTTTGTATCTAGAAGTAGAATTGCCTATTCATAGAATTCAACCCCTGTCATTTCATTTTTCTTTTTTCATTTGAGGGAGTTATTTAAATTTCTTAATTCAATCTGTTATTATATAATGCAAATATCTTCTTCAATTCTATGGTTAATTTTTTTTTAAACATTGCTTACTTATGCTTTCTTTTATTCCTAGTGAAATTTATCAATTTTCTCCTTTATAATTGTGCTTTTGTTTTGTTAAAGAAATCTTTATTGGGTTTAGTAAAGAGAGTAACTTCTAATTTCTACTAAAAATGCTGGAGTTTCATTTTTTTCACATTTAAATCTTAAATCCATCTGGAATGTTTGGACATAGAATAAGATAAGGGTCAAATTTAATATTTTTTCTATATGAAAACTGATTTACTCTTATTGCATATTCCATTTAAAAGAAACTGATCTGTAATAGCATCACTTTCATACATTAAGTTTTTTTGTGTAAGGCAGACACTACTCGCACTCACCAATATCTCATTATTCTATTGTTTCTAGACATGTCAAACACTACCTCCCAGCTCTTCGCTGGCTTGGCAGGGCCACATACCTATAATGGCCAATGACCTGTGAGCGGAAGCCATGTGTGTCAACTTTGGGAAAAGATGAAAAAGTCCTTGATCAATCTTTCAGCTTCCCTGAAGAATATGTGTTGAGATGGCAGGGGCACAAGATAGAGCTGCCTGATCGTTAAATCACCTTATGGTCGTCTGTATAATAGCAAACTTGACATGCGCAAAAAGTAAACTATAAGGGCTAAACATCTGAGATTTCCAGGCTAATTTGTTGCTGTAGCTTATCCTGATTAATACCATGGTTCGAATTTCAGGCTTTCTGTTTTCTTCCATTGGTTTTTTTGGTGTATCCTAGCATCAATAACCACCCTGTCTTAATTATTTTGGTTTTATGGGAAGTCTTGGTTTCTAATAGGGCAAGTCTCTGTCTCCCTTCTCTTTCTTATCTTCTTTGACTTGTTACCTCTGCAGATGAATTTTGGAATTATTTTCAAGGGTAATGAAACTGCTGCTGAGACTATGATTAGAATTTTATTAAATTTGGTCTTTAAGTTGGGAAGAAATGACATCTTCATTATATCAAGTCTTCTCTCCAAAGGCATGATAAACTTCCATTTATTAGGTTTAACCATATTAAAATGCTATTCTCAAAATGTGCTCAAAATGTGCAAAACACAAAAGTAGACTAGAGCAAATGGAAAGACATCACATCTCTTGTTTTGCTTAGGACATCTCAACATAATCAAGCACTACTTCTCCCTAAGCTAAATTTTAAATTAATGCAATCCTAATAAAAATACAAGTATCAACAGATTCCTTGTTGCAGCTGCGTAAGTTGATTCTAAACATAATAGAAGAAAATAAGCACAAAGAAATCACTAGGAAAATGTTGAAAAAGAAGAAGTGTGAGAGAAGGCTAACTCTCCCGGATACCAGAGCACATTCCAAAGATTCTTTGATTGAAACTGTGGTGCTGCTAGCACATGAATAGGCTGAATAATAGAACAGTAGAGAAGGTTCATAACCAAACCATCTCCACGGAGAATTCTAGTATATGAGGAAGGTGGTATCTCAAATTATTGGGGCAAAGACTGGCTCTTCTACCATAGAGATTTGAGACAACTGGATAGCCACTTGGGAAAAGATAAAGTTAAAACTACACCCAAGAGTAAACTCCAAATTAATAGAAGATCCATATGGAAGAATGAAACTCCAATGACTAGGGGACATGGATGAGTTCCTCTATAATCCAGATCTAGATAAAGTTTTTACAACCATGACTTGAAACCAAACATAGTAAAAGAAAAAACTGATAAACTGAGACTATTCTGTTCAGTAATTGGCCAAAATTCTTAAAAATGTCAACGTCATGAAAGACACAAAGAAAAAATTTGAGAAATTCAGATTAAGGGACACTGAAGCAACATGATAACTAGATGTAATGCATAATCCTGGGTTGCATCCTGTACTGGAGGAAAAAGATACATAATTGAAATAATAGGAAAAGCTGGCTGTGGATGGAAGATCAAAATCTTATGAATTGAAGATTAGATAAAAATGTTGTTATTTTTGTTAAATTTCCTGATGTTAATAACTGGGATATCCAGTAGTTATATGAAGAGAATATCCTTAAAAGAAAGAGAAACTAAACTGTTAAGGGACTTATCTATCCATCTATCTATCCCTACCTACCTATTTGTTTATAAAGATACAGATATTTATTCAGGGTCATCATAGTCATGTATTTTTTTTCCAGTTTTCTGCTGTTATGAACAACACTGTTGTGGACATCCAGGCATGTGCATTTTCGTGCACACGTGAAGGCTTTTCTTTATGGTATGTGTTTGAAATTAAACTGCTGGACTGCAGGGTATCTGCCTTTTTTTTTACTTGATTGGAAAATGTGGGTGTGCCAGCGTACGTTCCCACCAGCTGTGTATACATGTCACTGATGCTCCACATCCTGGCCAACATTTGGGACTGTATGACTTGACAACTTCTGCCGATCTGGTGAACGTAAATGGTATATTTTTTGCAGTTTCAATCTGCATTTCCTCAGTTTCTTATCAGGGGACAACATGTCGTATGTTTATTAACTCTGCGTTTCTTCTTCAGTGAGATGCTGGTTCAGTTCATGCCTCTGTCCATTTGCTTGTCTTTTTTAATTTTAGGAGTTCTAACTATTCTGCATACTAATCCTCTGTTTAATATATGAATTGTAAATATCTTCTGCCAATGAGTGGATTATTTTTTACCTGTTAAATGATATCCAGAAATTTTCAACTTTAGGGTAGTCAAAGTAGCAATATTTACCTTCACTTTTTGTTTATTTGGTCATATTGAGGTACATTTTTTCCTCACCAAAGTCTATAAAGAAAAGTTTTTTTTGAAACCTAGACCTGAATTAAAAAGGATTTTTTGGGTTATACTGTAAGGGATCTAGCTCATATTTTCAATACATACAGCCAATTATCCAGGCACCAGTTATTCAAGAATCCACCCTTTCTTCACTAATATGCAAAGTCTTTTCTGTGATACATTAATTTTCCATATATGGGGATCAGTTTCTGGACACTCTACTTTTTTTTTTTTTTAAAGATTTTATTTATTTATTTGACAGAGAGAGAGCACAAGCAGGTGGAGCAGCAGAGGGAGAGGGAGAAACAGAGTCCCGGCTGAGCAGGGAGCCTGATGCGGGGCTCGATCCCAGGATCCTGAGACCATGACCTGAGGGGAAGGCAGGCGATGGCCAACTGAGCCAAACAGGCACCCTGGACACTCTACTTTTGTTTATTTATCCCACACCAATAGTACACCATCATGCTGTTTTTAGTATCTGTGAGGGCAAGTCACTCAATCTTTTTGTTCTTTTTATGTGAAGAAGTCCCCCCCACCCCCGCCTTGGTCTTCAACACAGATTTCAGAATCAGCTTTTCAAGATACATGAAAAATCTGGTTGAGATTTTTGTTAGAATTACACTGAATCTAGGTACAGATTTGGAGAGAATTGATATTTTTACAAGGTTTCCCACCCAGGAATGTAGTACATCTCTCCACTTACCCAGTTTTTCTTCTGTGTCCTAGCAATGCATTAAAGTTCCTTCTATCCATTGATTCTGCTTGCTGTGGAAGGCCCTTGCCTCACATCAGTTCCACCTGCTCTATTTACTGGTAATATCCTCAAACTCTGATAAAACACACATCAGATCAGTATTTTTGACAGATTCCTCAAAAAATTAAGACTCCAATGATCAAGGTTGAAAGTGATAGCTCTACATAGAAAAGAGTAAACAAACAAAATTTGCAAAGAAGTTTCAGTTTATTTGAAATTAAGGTGGGTTGAGACAATTTATGATCCTAACCTGAGGCGTTCCTTCTTTATTAACCTCTTGCCTGATCTTATTTCTAGAACAATTCTGAAACTTCTTTTCTATTGGAATTTTCTAATAGAAGCTTCTATTTTAAAATATCCATTTAAGTCTTACCTTCCCCCCCTAGAATTCAAAATTATATTAATGCTTTCTTTTCCAATATCCAAAATGCTCAAAATGAAGACTATTTCCTCTGCAAATTTTTAATATGAAAATTTCAAAGTCAGAAAATTTGCAAGAACACTTAAGATAGAAACCAGATACTCACCACCCTCACCTTCCTCCCTCCCTCCCTCTCTCTTTCTTTCTTTCTTTCCTATCTAGCTATCTGTCATCTCTCTCTTTTTTTCTCATCTATCTATCATGTAATCTGTCTTTATCATCTACCTACCTATCTTAGTCTCCTAGGGCTGCTATAACAAAATACCATAGACTGAGTAGCTTAAACAACAGAAATTTATTTTGTTACAGCCTGGAAATCCAAGATCAAAGTTGTTAGTTTGGGTTTCTCCTAAAGTCTGTTTCCTTGGCTTGCCCTCTTGCTGTGTCCTTACCTAATCTTTTCTCTTCTGTGCACACTCCTATCTCTTCCTCTTCTTAGAAGGACACCAGTCCTATTCGATTAAGGTCCCACTCTTATGATATTATTTAACCTTAATGGCTTTTTAAAGAGTTATCTCCAAATATAATCACATTGGGAATTAGGGTTCAACCATAAGAATTTGGCAGAATGGCAGTGGATCAACTCTGTCCATAAATCTATCTATCATCTATCTATCTATCTATCTATCTATCTATCTATCTATCTAATCTTGTTGAACCCTTTCAATGGAAATTTCAATCATGACCCTTCATAGTTAAAGGCTTACATCTCCTAAAATAAGAGCAGGTTCCCACATAACAAAAGTACTATATCACTAACGAAAAGAAACAATAATATCCTAAAACCATCTAATATCAACTCCATATTCAAATTTTCCCAGTGGTGAGTTTGCTACATCCACTTTTCCTTCTATACTTAGTAGTCAGTATCCTTCTTTGAAGAAGGGTTTATATCATGAACTAGGGATAAACTTTAGTTGCCTTTCAACAGCCAAGTTAAAATAAAGCACAGATTCCTACTGTGGGATTCCCAGTGACCTAAAGATACACACCTAGGAGTTTGGTGAACTTCTTGAAATTGCATATGTAAATTTTTCTTGGAAGAGAGTCCATTGTATACTCAGATTCTTAAAGGTGTCTGTCATTAAAAACTACTTTTTAAAAAATAAAATAAAATTTAAAAAAAAGGAAAAAATTTTTTTCTAGTTATCTGGTGTCACATAAGGAGTTCCTCATGTTGATGGAAGCTTGAGAATTATACATTCTTAGAAATACGGTTGACCTTGTACAACATAGGTTTGAACTGCATCGGTCCACTTATACTTGGATTTTTAAAAAATACAGTACAGTATTGTAAATGTACTTCCTCTTCATGATTTTTTAAATAACATTTTATTTTCTCTGACTTGGCTCACTTATTATAAGAAACAGTATATAAAAATACAGCATACAAAATAGGTGTTAACTGTCCCTGTTATCAGTCAACAGTAGGCTCTTAGTAGTTAAGCTTTGGGGAAGTCCCAGAAGTTATATGTGGATTTTTGACAGTGCAGGGGGTTGGCACCCCTCTCCACTCCTCCACAATGATGTTCAAGGGTCAACTGCATTGATACGTTCCATTTAAGAATGTATATTGCTCAGGGTGCCTGGGTGGCTCAGTAGTTAGGTGTTTGCTTTCGGCTCAGGTCATGATCCCAGCATTCTGGGATTGAGCCCCACATCAGGCTCCCTGCTTGTCAGGAAGCCTGCTTCTCCCTCCCCCACTTTCCTTGCTTATATTCCCTCTCTCACTGTCTTTCTCTCTGTCAAATAAATAAATAAAATATTTTTTTAAAAAGAACGTATATTGCTGATAAAAGAAGGTCGAATGGAGTTATAATATTTGGGAAAGTAAAGGGAAATAAATACAACTATTAATTAGGATCCAATTTATGGTGCTATTGTGAAGGATAATAATTTCTTAGCTTAAATAATATTCAATGTCTTGATCACAAGCACCATTAAGGGAAAGAAGTGACTGAGCTCGGTTTTTTGTTAGTCTGTAAAATTAAAACATACCCTAAAAATTAAAGCATCATCCTTTGCAGACAGGCACTAATGACTCTGGGGCTGACAGGTTAGTTTAGTTCAAGCATTTCATAGATGATTAAAGTTAATGAGTGAAGTGTAAGCAGGACTCTACTTAATGAATGTGCTAATTGTTTTTCTTGCTGCAAATATTAGTGCTGCTTTTAACCATAATATACAGAAGATTAGGAGCCAATTCATTATACTTTGTTTAATGAGTTATATTTATACAATATAACGGCATTGTTAAATTCACATAGTACCCTTCTTAATATTCAAAGTACTTTACTAGAGTGTTCTATTTTTAGCTCCAATCCATCCTTTGTCAGGAGGGGAGGCAGAAACAGTATGCCTATTTTAGCACAGTGGTTATGAGTGCAGACTCAAAATTCACACTGCCTGGATTTTGAGTGCTGCCTCTCCCACTTACCAGCTGTCCTATCTCAGAAGAGTTACTGACCTCTCTGTGCCTCAGTTGTCTTGTTCATAAAGTGTGACTAGTGATAGTATCTTCACCTCATCAGCTGTTAGAGCTTTGGTGAGTTAATGCTTGTCAAGGGTTTAAAGCAGTCCCGAGTAAGTATGCTTCGAGACCCCTAAGAGTATCAGTAATATCAGTTCCGCCGCTATCGTGGTACACTCTTTACATAGTAGCCACAGTGATTTTTTTTTTTTTTTTTTTAAACGGAGGAGTCCTTCATGTTATCTGACTGCTTAAAATACTCTGGGGCTATTTTCCTTGTGTGAGGAGTTAAATGCCAAGCTCACCATGGCCATGTACAGTTGCTTCTACCGCATTCTGCACACCCACCTCTCTCTCCACACCCCTGTTCTGTGCTGTAGACATGCTGGTCCTCTTTCTGCTTCTCAAACACTCCAAATCCCTGCCCACTTCAAGGCCTTTTCCAGCACTGTCCTTCCCCCGATCCTCAGAAACCTCCTGATCCACATGTCAACTCAAGCCCAGCTCAGGAGCACAGGATACTGTCCGTGACATCCTACCACCTGCACTTGGCTGCAGTCACTACACTGCTTAATGAATAAATGAACGGATTTTTGTGAACCCTGGGGTTCGTGGCCCCCTATCAGCACTGGTCCTTCCTTACTCGGTTTCCTCTATAGTACTTATTACACAAACGTTGCATAAGTATATGCAGAGGGCATTTATTTATTGGAATACATTTCTTATGGGGCATAAATTCTTTAGAACTCAGAGTCTCCCAGGCGTATACTATAATTCTTTCCATATGCTCTCTTAGCCAGTGGTTCTCAAAGCTCAGTATATGCTATGCTCAACCCCAGGGTTTCTGACTCCGTAGGTGAGGGAAGAGCTCTTCAGGGAGGTTACATTTAAGTTGGGATTTTAAGAATGGAAAGGAGTGGAATTCAGTGGGATCTGGAGGGAATTCAGGTGCAGGGAACTGCAGGTGCAAATACTCTGAGCTGAGAAAAGTGTTCTGCAGTTTGAGTAACAGAAGGGAGACAGGTATGGCTGAAACTCAGTGAATATTTATTGGATTCCTTTGCATCCCTCAGACATACAACTTCGAGTAATTTAGCACTGCTCTATCATGATTTAGGCCAGAATAAACAATGTCTTCATTTCAAGTTGAAACTGTAAGCACCTGTAGTGTCAAAATACAGGATAGCAGCCAAGATGACTGTAAATTACTATAGAATAATAAAAATCCCTTCCTAAAATGTAATTTCTAATTTCTCAAGCTGCACACTTATGATTTATGAATTTTTATGTATATAACAATTCTGAAAGTTAAATTTAAAATATAATAACATTTCCTCATGGATGCAAAAGAAATGCATAACTTCCCTGCTTAGAGCCATTTATTAGCAATCTATAACCTTTAGGGTATTATCCCAAATCTTCAGGAGGGCACACGAGGCCCATCTAACTGGCTTGTTTTTCTTCTCCTTTGTCTCCTAAAATGTACAGTTTCTGCCCCAACTGTATGGAACCACCTGCAACATCCCAGATGGGTGTTCATCGCATGCCTTGTTCCATTACCATACAGGGCTCCTCTGGGAAGCCTCCTCCAACTGCATCCCCTGAAGTTTGAGTGAGTCCCCCCTGGACCTCTACCGGGCCGGGCCGGAACTTACTTCCTCCTTCACATTTTGATGTGTTTCCCTGAACTCTTTTGTTCACTTCCTATTCAGAGCTTGGCTCTGAGCTCCCGGAAGGCAGGGACTATGCCTTTATCCTTCTCTACTGTCCATCACAATACCAGGCCTACAGACTGCATGGCCCACAGAAATGCTTACTGAGTGAAGGAATCAACAAATTCTCACGCTGCTGTTGCACACAGGGTTACGATTTGTGGTCACCTCAGGAAGTCAGATTCAGTATTCTGAGTGTTTATATTGCACAAAACGCCAGGAATCTTCTTCACACATGATGCCTAGTAGTGCTGTGCGTGGGTGGCGTGCTCCATGAGTTTTGGGATTTCTGACACCTGCCCCTGGATCCCGCCTAGAAAGGACAAATGTGTTGTACAAGCCCTTCCTCTATCTGTGGCATAGATAAGGAGATTAAACATTTCTCCTGTCACAGGGAGCAGCGTCCTTTTGACCTTACTGAGGTCTGGGTTTTATTATTTTTTAATCACTCACATGGAGTCCATCCCCTTTCCATGACTGATGCGTCCTCAGCCTGTGGGAACTAAAGCTTACAAGTCACGCCCTGAGAAGTGTTTTCTGTCTCTCAGGGCAGCTTGTCCATTCCTTTGTAGCACGCAGCACAATCTCTACTCACATATTTATTTCTTCGATGCCTCTGAGAGCTGGATATTTGCTCCTCAAGAGGAGAGATGGTGGGGCACCTGGGTGGCTCAGTGGATTAAAGTCTCTGCCTTCGGCTCAGGTCATGATCCCAGGGTCCTGGGATCGAGCCCCACATCGGGTTCTCTGCTCTGCAGGGAGCCTGCTTCCTCCTCTCTCTCTGCCTGCCTCTCTGCCTACTTGTGATCTCTGTCTGTCGAATAAATAAATCTTTTTAAAAAAGCGGGGGGAGGGAGATGGTCCCTTTCTCTTCACTAGACAGAACACTTATGTTCTTCTTCAGCATCTGGTGAGAATTTGACAGGATGAGTTTGGGATGAATTATCCTCTAAATAGGCATCATACTTCTAATGGCTGTGCCCAATTTTGAAAGAAGTTACATAATATAATTCTCAAAAAACAAGCCAGAAGGTAGGAATTGCTATTACAATTTTACTGATAATGAAATAGCATAAGGAGAGATTGACTTGATCAAAATAAGTTAATGATAGGAATAAAGGAATAAAGACTCGGGTCCTGGTTTTCTGACAGGAAGGGAATTTTTACCTATACACTTGCCTTTAAAGACAATTTTAGGGGTGCTGAAACATGGATGGCTTTTCCAAAATTTACCCAAGTGAAAATTCTTTTGTCCCTCTGGTCAGCATGCGCTAGAGAAGAAAAGGAAAATCAATGGGGTGGTAATGAAATGATAGTAGAAATGATCCAAGTGGCTATTTAGGCTTTCCTTCAAATCCCTATCGTAACCAAATTTATTATAAAATATCAAGATCTAAATGTGCAGCTCCCACCAAACAATAAACTCCTTTGTATGCCATCTCGTCTTCAGGAAGGTTTTATCAACTGAATTGCAACATGTCGACAGTGGAGGTCTTTTCAAGAAAACTCAAATATAAAACTCGGTTCAGCGCGGCTGGAGGTCAGGCAGACGGGAGTAACTGGGCGCAGTTCTCTGAGGGCGCACTGAGGAGTGGGGTCCTGGGCTCTCGGCTCCTCCAGGCCGGAGACCAGGAGGCCGCCATTTGTATTCCCGTCCTCTGGAACTCTACGGAAAGCGCTCAGGGAACAAAAGCTCCCGAAAGCAAACCTGAACAGATTACTCAGCCCGGCCCCTGGTAATGGCGGTGCAATTCCACCTGGGGCAAAGACTCTTGAGAATCACTACACCAGGCCCCTCCCCCAGAAGATCAACAAGAA
>NC_081559.1:17694927-17858164 GCF_022355385.1 Mustela nigripes | reverse complement strand
AGTGTGTAAACCTGGTGATTCACAGACCTGTACCCCTGGGGATAAAAATATATGTTTATAAAAAATAAAAAATTTAAAAAAAAATTAACTAGTTCAATTGCTCAGCCTGGTAGAGTTGTTAAAACATTATCATCATATCCTTTTGGACAAGATGACCACTTCCAGGCCTTAGCTTCCTCACCTTAAAAATAAAGGGTTGGTATTATAGGATTGCTTAGTGTCTATGTAGCCCTAACACCCTACTGGCCTATAAAAAGTCCTAACCAGAGTAGGTATGGTTTCTCCATGGACTTCCATTAGAAGACCCTGAACCCACCTCCTCCCACAGATGCACTAGATCTATAGTTACATGTGGATTGTTTTCCTCTGAAAAAGATCTGAAAACTAGGTGAACTGCTATTCCACAATAAAAGACAAAAATACCACATTGAGGGATAGGAGATGCAGAGACAGGGTCTTACCAAAAATCAGACCCCATGTGTGGGGACTCACAATAGAAATGGATCTCTCCAGGTGGGTGCTTTTCCTGGAGGAGTGAGGGGTTGGTGCCCACATCAGGCACCTTAATACCTGGGATCTGCACAGAGAGATGAGCTCCTATAACATCTGGCTCAGGAACCCAAGGGACCCAAAGTGCTAGAGGAAAGGGAGAGTCCCCCTTTAAAGAGCTCGTATGCACATGCATCTCACTTATTCCAAGACCCAGGGGGGGAAAATGCAATTTAAAACACACCTAGACTATATGTAAGGGAGATTATCTATTAATCAAAAAATACTTGCTAAAGGGGTAGGGGATACTTAAACTTTCCCTAGAGATGGAGGCACTGGAAGACCCCCCCCCCTCTTTTTTACACTCTCTACCTACGCTACTAGTACTAGTACAAGTGGACGAGCTCAGAGGCCACACCCTCATGCTCCCTTTTAAGACCAGGAGCCACACTATTCCACTGCTTTGCTGAAGTCAGAGAGCATGCATGGTAGCAGTACTGCCTGGTTCCCAGGCTGGAGTTGTCAAAGGCAAGCAGTTGCAGGGCTCTCCCACACCCAATGAAAAGCAGGTATACAAGCACAGACAAGGCACTCTCCTTGAAGACTGCAGGCTCTGCTCCCAATATTTTCCTGCTGCCTTTCTGAAGCCAGAGAGCCTGCCCTACCCCTTACTCTCTCTAGCTGCCCAGCTAAAGTCAGTGGGCATGTGCAATCCGCACACAGGTTGCCTCTTGATCAGCTGGTCCTGGTGGCCCAGTGGGCTGCATTCCTGAGCTTCATAGGAATGTAACAATTGGAAAGATGGTGTTTGGCAAGCCACCATCCCAGGGCACTGCATAGACCATAGACTGAAACACAGCCCTATCTTTCTGTGAGAAAGGTTTGTTGACTTAGCCAGGAGCTTCTGCTTGAGATATATGCTTCGGGTTTCTCACACATCTAGAAGCTAAAGAAGCACACTCAGGAACTGTAAGCCCAAAGACACCATCATTGCACATGAGGAACCAATCCAAGGGTTCCTGACCTTGAGATACTGGAGCTTTCTTGGATATTATTCCTCTGAAGCCTCATCATTGAGCTTTTCTTTTGATTTGTGAACCACTTAGTATCCCTCCATAAGGAAAGATGCTGTGAAAAGTTTCCCTTGGGCATCCCTAAAGAATCCACAAATGAGCTTTAGTTGGATGCCTGTCGTTACAGAAGACACAAAAGCTTGATTAGAACACCACCAGTCCTGATGTCAGTGAAGAGGGACTTCTCTATCCTATTCACTAGCCTTGTCCTTCACGCCTAGCACAGTGTGTCACTAACACTACAGTACATTAACAAAATATTTGTTGAAGGAACGAATGAAGGAAGGAAGGAATGAACATTATCCGGGCCAAGAAGGAGAGAATGATTAAAGAGAGTTCCAAACAGAAAAAGAATCACATGGAGATGAGAGAAAACATGGTATGGTAAAGAAACTAAAAAGAAGTCAGTCTGCATATGGTCTAGAGAGCCAGAGGGGGGATGGTTAAAGATGACATAGGAGTGGTCAAATTATGAAGGTGCATAAGCCTGGTAAAAGTTAAAACTTCATGAGAAGGGAAAAGCTATATCTTTAAAATGTAATCAAGGGGGAAAATGATAAAATAGGCATTCAGAAAAGACACTGGTTGCAATGAGGAGGTTTGGGTTGAAGAAGCAATGAACTAGAAGTAGGTGGCTAGCTTAGGGTAGCAGTAATGTGTGGCAGTATTTTGGAAGAGACTTTAAAGAGGTAAAATAATGGTGATGGAGAATGAGCAGGTAGGGATGATGTCTATCTTCTAGATTGTCTGCCAGATGGGGGAAGATGATATTGACTAACCTAGAGAATATGGGGGAAGAACAGGTGTCAGAAGAATGGTGGTGAATTGAGTTGTGGATGCAATGAGTTTAGGTGCTATAGGACTAGGCCCAGAAAATATCTGGATATACAGGTCTGGAACCAAGGGGGAGTATGTGAGTCGAAGATGTGGTTAGGCAGTCATCAGCATAAGGTATAATGAGAGATGTAAAGCAACTAAGACTGTATCACAAGGTAATATAGCATGAGAATAGAAAGCCTAAGATGAGACCTGGAAGAGGGAATACCAATACTTAAGTACAGGCAGAGGAAGAGGCGCCTGTAAAGAATATTAGAAAGGAGCAGATAGAGAAATAGGAGACACAAATATTTTAAAGCCAAGAAAAGGAAATATTCAAGAAGAAAGGAGCAGTCAGAAGTTGCCCTGTAATCGAGTGAGATACGGACCTCAAGTTTGCATTGCATTTAGCAGCAAGGACATCACTAGGACTTAGTGGGAATGATTCCAATGAAGGAAATAGAGAAAAGTCTGTGGGGGAGAGGGAACGAGAAGAGGAAAAGTAGAGAAGTGAGGTCAAAGACCTTCTTCGGAGTTTGTCCTTGAAAGGGAGGTGGAAGAAGGCAATAGTTGGAGAGGGATTTGGGGTTGTGGGAGGGTTTTGTGTGTTTAAGATGCAAGCATGTGAGCATCTTTAATCAGTGATGGGAAGGAGACAACAGGGAAAAAGAGGGTAATAAGTAGAAGATGGGACTAGAGGTAAAAGAGATCACATCCTGCCAGGTATTTCTCCATCAGCTGTCTCGTGTTTTCCAAGTAACCACTTCAAAGTTTTCTACTCTCTCAAAATTCTTATCTCCCTGCCCCCACTCACAATCAGCTGGAGATAGCTTCTTATACCCCATGAGAAAAGAGAGCCATCAGGTAGGAACTCCCTGGACTTGTTGTATCCATGACCATCTTTTCCTCTTTACATCTTGATAAGCTGAAAGGTTTTCTCACCCCTGTTGCCCCACTTGCCCTCTCCCTCATCAATTCATTCAACATTTCAAATAACCCCAAACTTGTGCCTAGTGTGCACTGGGCTCAGGAGACCCAAAGTTGGAAAAGTCTTTCCCCCAAAGAGTTCACGGTCTATTGGGGAGAAAGATAGGTAATCATATTCTAAAGGGATAATATTGTTAGTGCTGTAATAAAAGTGTGAAGATCCATGAATGATTCCAAATTGTTCTTTTGGAATCTCAGAAAATCCTTGTATCTCCTAAACTTCCAAAGACTAAGCCCTCTCAATTCATCAGTACCAACCTACTAAGGAACGTCATGGAAACCCTACCGAAAATTTCCATTTTAACATTGCAGTAGAAAACAAAAACCCAAATCCTCTCAGGTACATTTGACTCAAAAGACACAAAACTTCCTATTTTTTTAAAGATTTTATTTATTTATTTGACAGACAGGTATCACAAGTAGGCAGAGAGCCAGGCAGAAACAGAGAGAGGGGGAAGCAGGATCCCTGCTGAGCAGAGAGCCTGATGTAGGGCTTGATCCCAGGACCCCGGGATCCATGACCTGAGCCGAAGGCAGAGGCTTTAACCCACTGAGCCACCCAGGTGCCCCAAAACTTCCCATTTTGAAATACAAATGTACTCTTTATATATCTTCTTTAAGTGTTAAGTAAACAAAACACCCCATTGGCAATTTCAAGAGTCATCATTTATTCCTTAGTTAATTGTCATGTTCCAGGCACAAGTTTGTGGAACATTACGGAAAAATTCTCAACATTATATTTTAGGTTTCCCTTGGATATAGTTTGAGGGAGGATGGTAAATATGATAGACAATGTAATTACCACCATATTGCGTTTGCTACATTAAGATTGAAGTGTATTCATGTATGAATAACAGAAATGTATGAAATATTCAAATTGTATCAGTTTAAACATGACACTTGAAATACGTAGTTTCCAATGGTTTCTTTCTCAGTAATGAACAGTCACCATCTGGGCATCATCAGTAAGATACATACCTCATAAGATAAAACTCACCTCAGGGAAAGACAAGCAGTCACTAAAGAAAATCAAAAGGGAGAGATAACCATATGACCCCCCAGTATCACTATTTTCACCATCTTCCTTTAAGTACTAGAAAACTCTGAGTTTTTCCTAGATACTTGGTCACTCAACTAGAGACTGTATTTTCCAGATTTCCTTGAAGGTGAGTGTGGCCTTGCAATGATATTTTGGCCAAATTTTGGCAACTTCTGTGTTATATCTTCTAAATGGACACTGGTTCCCCTCAATTCCCTCTTTTCCTCTTTCCATGGGCTGGAAAGATGATGTGATGCTTATGGCATGGCTTTAATCATGCAGCTGTGGACAATAATCAAGGGGAAGGCAAAGCAACAAGTCTCAGTGAACCTAAGACCCTAGATTGCTAGGGGGGCAGGGCCATCCACTTATCCAACACTTCTCATTCTCACCTCTGGATTGTTATGCAAAAAAAGAAGTAAACTTCAGTGTATTTGAACCATAGTATGTTTGGGTCTCTTTGCTCCAGTAACTTAGTCTGACCCTGACAAATACAGACTGGTTCTAGATAACTTTCTCCAAGAGAAGGAATCCCTGTTGTTGCTCTTCATATCAGTAGAAGATAACCACATATCCCACTGGGGCTCAGTGATCACTAAGACCTCTAGAGGATCATCAACACCCAACCGAGTCTAAAGAGAGCACCCAAGACAAGGACAACAATTGAGTGTGACATACTCATCTTCAGCATACTGGTCTTATGAGTTTCTGTGACATTCAATGCCAAAGAAGCAATTCATTATTTTCATCAAGGTGTTTAAGGGAGAAAAACAACCAGGTAGTCGAGGTAAATTGTACTTCACCTCTTGCTGCCACACTCTGGAAGTCCACTAATACAGACAGCAGTCTAGCAGTGAAGGATTTTATGAGCAAAAATTATATAGAACAATTAGAGAAAAAGAGCTCTTTGTGTACACTGAATGGTCAGCAATACGGTTTTTTTGTTCTAAGAGCTATTAGCACTGTACTCCCGCACATGTTTACCATTTGTTATTTTTCCCAGTGACACCAGCCATATTTTTTTCTATTATCCACTGAATGGTATACTAAATCCATATTAAAATATAATTTTTTTTCTGAAAGAAAGGCTTCTATTGCTAAACTGGCACACCAAAACATTTTCATTTTTCATAAGAGTTAGAGTTCATTGTTGATTATAAACCCAATAAACAAACATCCCTTTACTGCCTCATTGACAATTACACAATATCTTTACCCTTGTACCTACTGAGTTTTATGGAAACTATTTCAACAGAGTAGACATTTATCATCACAAGAGAAACTCCCATTTAGACATTAACTACCTTAGGTTTATTAGAAACTCATTTTCCCCAGATGTCCAGGCATGATTTGCTCCCTTTTTATCAGGAAATAAATAATATCAGGTAATAGCTTCCTGTGGCAGAGGTTACATCTTTATTATACCCAGAGAAATAGATATCAACCAGTCAGAGTACAGCCAGATGGCTTACCCTTCTTATCAATAAAATTTAATTTTCACTAAGCCAATTGTGACCAAGCCCATTTTTAAATAGGAAGCCAACATTTAGGATTCTTACATGAGGCAGCAAATACGACATCCAGGAGAGTTTCAAATTTGCACTAACACAGATCCTAAGTCAGAAACCTGGCCCTCTTCACTGGCACTAAGACACTCATTCATCAAGTCCTACTGGTTCCATCCCATATTATCTCCTGAATCTGTCCACTCTGTGTTTCTAACGCCATACCCTTAGTGTAGTCCTGTCATTTCATACCTGGTTCACTGACACAACCAACGCCTGCCTGTCCCACTCTTCCTCCTCCGTGCCATCACAGTGGGCTGTCAAAAGCAGAAGTGCATCCTTTTTAGAAGAGAGCAAACTGCCTAAATGTGGTTTTCAATGTCTGTTTGATCTGCTCCCCTGCCTGGTTTCCTGCCTTATTTGCTACTTCCCTATCCCTTTCCTCTGACACTAGATTCCATTTATGGACTGATTACTTGCAGTTCCTTCAAGTAGACATAATTCACTTCTATCTCTGTGTCTTTTGTTCCTTTTGCTGAAAATGCCTTTTTCACTGCCCTCCCCACTTCCTTTCACGTTGGCCTTAGTAACTAACTGCTGCTTTCCTTGAGTCTCCAACATAAACATCAACTTTATAATGAAGAGTTCCCTGGTCCTTCAAGACTAGACTACATACAGTTCCTATAGGCTTCCCCAGCATCTAAGTGAGAGTTTGATAAACTTTATAAACTACAGTATTGTCAACATTAACTGGTTAGTCTTGTAGGATTTTGTTCAGATGATTAGCTTGGGCAGGGACAGCGTGTGTACTCAGGTATGATTATTACTCTGGTTTCTAGTTCTGACAGGCACATCACCACCCCCAAGCCCACTGACCTCAACAATGTCACCAATAGGTGCATCAATTAGAAACTGCAATAAACTGCTCATATCCGAGAACAAAAATCACAGAGGCTCCAACCAAATAGAAGGTTGTTGCTCTCTCACTGAAAGGGAAGTCCAAAAATGGACAGTTCAGGGCTGATCTGCCACACCACAAAATACCTTGTCTTGCTGCTCCACCATCTTTAGGGTAGCACTTCCATTCTCAAAGCCACAAAATGTCTCTGGGTCTGTAGACTCCCAACCTTCATTCCAAACAAGAAAAGGGTTGAAATAAGGGGGACTCTTCCTGATAGGTAAAAGGGAGTTCTTCCTGATGCCTTACCCATTGTCTTCAGCTCATTCCACATTGGCCACTCTTGTATACAAGAAATACCATGAAATGAAGTCATTGAGTTGAGCACACTGGTACCTCAAATAATATCTATTTACAAAGAAGGGGAAAATGAATACTGAGTAGACAACTAGCAGTTGACTCCACACTGAGAAGAATTGTATAATCCACTCTTCAAGAAAATAATTGCTCTGCTTTATAAATTCAAATTTTACATAATCTAAGAAACAAAGAATTGTTTGGAAAGAGGAGTCACAGCAGGGACTTTCAAAGGAGTAAACTTCAAATACAAAAGAGATTTTTAAAAATCCAAGCCATATATAATTTTTCAGGAACACATCTCTTATATACAAGGAGGGATAACCTCATACAGAGATCTCACTTATTCACTCCTATGTTATCCATAAGGAACTATCAATGAGTAACATTGACCACATTACCTTCTGTGCTCCTCACTTTATGGAAGATTGGTATCCCCGCTTGTAGAAGAGAACACTGCGGCAGAAAGTAGTGACTTACACGAAAATTACATTGCGGGTGATAGCACAAGCACTTGAACCCAGTGCCGTCTGCTGCTCTACTAGGTAATGCAACTTCTCCACAAGCCTCCATCACTTCACTTGGACTAATGATTCTGACACTCCCCAAAATAGAATTTCCATCATGTTGAGTGTGCTACATTAAGACTGAAGTGTATTCACAGATGAATAACGGAAATGTATGAAATATTCACATACTGTGAGTTTAAACATGACACCCAATAACTAAGCCCATGCTGGCTTACCCTTAATAGAAAGTATTGGACATTTTGTTGGGTTTAAGTACACGATGAGTGGTTTAATTAGATTAATCAGGGTCTTAAAGCTAGAAGAGTCTGTATAGATCATCCAGAATCCCTTCGCTTATTTTTGAGATGAGAAAACCCAACTGGCTAACTGATTTGGTGAGAGTCACACAACCAATGAGTTATACTGCCAAGGAAAGAACCCAGGCCTCCAGCCTTCAGTATTCCAAGGTTTGCTTCTTCTGCAGCATCTCATAGCTTTCATTTCCCCAAATCTTACAGCCAGAGATCTAAGCCTTCTGCCACACCCCGATACCCTTTATTTTGTAGAATTATTTGTATTGAGTAGATATAAATCAGAGATTTTTTGATGTTCCGCTTAAATTCCCTGGCATCCTTAAGGCACTCCATGATTTTCCTAATGAGAATTAATTGTTCTTTGCTCTCCACTTAAATTATACCTTGAACCTCCATTCTACCACCTAATTCCTTCTGATTTATATTAATTATTTTGCTGGTGTCCCATTCTAGATTATAAACCCTTTAAAGATTTGTTTTTTATAGTCTCCAAGCAGATTGTTTACTCTTTTATCTAGACCAGGTGTTCAATGTGTATTCATTGAGGGAATGCGTGAATAATATAATCATATTTTTAATATTTTCTGGGATATTTTAATTTTCTTTTTTTAATCAAAGAATAGTTGACACCAACATTACCTTAACTTCAGGTGTACAAGATAGTGATTCAACAACTCTATACGTTATGCTATGCTCACCAAATGTAGCTACCATCTGTCACCATCTAATGCTACTAAAATACCATTGACTATATGCCCTATGCTGTACGTTTCATCCCTGTGAATTATTCATTCTGCAACTGGAAACCTGTTTTCGTAGGCTTAGTAGAGTGAGTATTTCTTTAAGTGTTTCTGTTTAAAGTTGTGTCTCTCTAGATTTTAAAATAAACAAAACTGTGCTCATCCCTCTACATTAGTACTTTCCATATTGTGCTGTTTGTTGTCTATTTACGCATTTAGAGTGTCCTCCAGCAGAATGCCAAGTCTGCACAAATAGGCTTACTTACATTCACTCCCTCCCTTTCCCTAATGCCCAGCATTGTGTCTGATACAGAGCCAGCAACCAAGCATCCAATAAATGGGAGATAAGTGAATGAATCTCCTCCATTTCACAGACACTCAGGATTTTTGCAGTTTCAATCCAAATCTTTCTGAAGCATACACCCATGGAAGTAAATACCTCCAAACAGTCATTTTATTCTTCCAAAGAAATTACTGTAGAATGTGTGAGAACATTCAGTGGCCAAATATGCAACATGTTTTGTTTTTTTTTTTTTTTTAAATGGAAGTGTGGTTGTCAAAGAGAAAAGATGTAAGGACAAGAGTCTTTGAAGCTATATCATTAACTATTCCCAATAATGCTGACTACAAACCAACCACAATACTTCAGTGCCCACACAACACTAAGCAGTTCTTGCTTGTGTCTCTGGGATGTTTGATCAGACAGCTCTGCTGATCTTGGCTGGGCTTGGCTGGGTGGTTCATCTGGTCTCAGTTAAACAATCTCACATGTACAGGGAGATATATCGATGTACAGGGGTCAGCTGGCTTGCAGCTGAGCTAGAATATTCTTGGCTAGAATGACTAGGCTAACTCATCTCTGTTCCAAGTATCCTAATCATCCAACATGCTAGGATAGATATTTTTATGGTGAGGAAATAGATAAGAATGAGAATAAGCTTGATTGCACAAGCACTCTTGAGCCTCTGTTTAGGCCATGCTTGCCAACAACTCATTGGCCAAAGTAAGTTTCATGTCTGAAACCAGAATCAAAATGGAAGACCACTGTAAAGTTATATAGCCAACAAGGAGGGGTGGAGAAATAGATAGATGAATGGATGAATTAATGAAACTAGTTTATGGGGTTCTTAATAGAGACTTATCCTCAACAATTCAACTATTGACTAAATTATGTCAGCAAGAGAGCATTTGTCCTGACATTTCCACAAGGTCCAATATAATATCTTACAAAAGTAGAAACAAGCACACACTTACTGTGTCCATAGTCAGCTCTGGGAATGTGTTCTTCAGAATCCTTGCCTGGCTTCAAGCTGTATAACAAAGCTGTGATCACCAAGACAATATGGTACTGGCACAAAAACAGACACATAGGCCAATAGAACAGAATAGAAACTCCAGAAATGGACCCTCAACTCTATGGTCAATGAATCTTTTACAAATCAGGAAAAAATATCCAAAGGGTGGGGGGAGGGGAGGGAACAGTCTTTTCAATAAGTGGTTCTGGGGAAATTGGACAGCTACATATAGATGAATGAAACTGGACAATTCCCTTACACCATACACAAAGATAAACTCAAAATAGATGAACAACCTCAATATGAGATAGGAATCCATCAAAATCCTAGAGGAGAACACAGGCAGTAACTTCTTCAACATCGGCCACAGTAACTTCTTTCAAGACATGTCCGAAAGGCAAGTTAAACAAAAGCAAAAATGCACTTTTGAGACTTCATCAAGCTAAAAAGCTTCTGCACAGCAAATGAAGCAGTCAACAAAACTAAGAAGCAGCCCACAGAACAGGAGAAGATATTTGCAAATGCCATATCAGACAAAGGGCTGATATCCAAGATCTGTAAAGAACTTCTCAAACTGAACACTTAAAAAACTAATAACCCAGTCAAAAAATGGGCAGACAACATGAACAGACAGTTCTCTAGGAAAGACATACAAATGGCTAACAGACACATGAAAAAATGTTCAACATCACTAGCCATCAGGGAGATACAAATCAAAACCACAATTAGAATGGCAGTTACGCCAGTTAGAATGGCAAAAATTTACAAAACAGGAAAAAACAAATGTTGGCGAGGATGTGGAGAAAGGAGAACACTCTTACACTGTTGGTAGGAATGCAAGCTGGTATAGCCACTCTGGAAAACAGTGTGGAGCTTCCTCAAGATATTAAGAATAGAGCTACCTACAATCCAACAATTACACTACTGGGTATTTACCCCAAAGATACAAACATAATGAAAAGAAGGGGTATATACAACTCAATGTTCATAGCAGCAATGTCCAGAATAGCCAAACTGTGGAAAGAGCCAAGATGCCCTTCAACAGATGAATGGATTAAAAAAAAGATGTGGTATGTATACACACATATACACCATCAGAAATGATGAATATCCACCATTTGCATAGATGTGGATGGAACTGGAGGGGATTATATTAAGCGAAGTAAGTCAAACAGAGAAAGACAATTATCGTAAGGTTTCACCCATATGTGGAATATAAACAATAGCACAGAGGACCGTAGGGGAAGGGAGGGAAACCCAAAGAGGGAGAAATCAGACAGAAAGATGAACCATGAGAGACTATAGATCCCAAGTAACAATCTGGGGACTTCAGAGGGAAGGAGGTTGGGGGGAAGGATAACAAGCTGATGGGTATAGAGGAGGGCATGTGCTGTGATGAGCACTTGGTGTTATACTTCACTGGTGAATTATTGAACACTACATCAAAAACTAATTATGTACTATATAGTGGCTAACTGAACATAATAAAAAATCTTTGTCTGATGAGCATGAAGTATTTTTCAAGGTATTCACCCTTCTTTAGTTATAACAAATTTTTCTGTGCAACTAAACTGAGTTTTTATCACAACTGCATTACAGACATTCTAATATCTCCAATTCTTGATTCTTTATTACACAAAATTAAAGCATCTACAAAGTATCTTTGGCAAAAAAGAAGAGTATCTTTGGTCACAATTACACACATTTTTATTGCAAGTACAGCAATAGTAGAAGCCTCCTAAACACAGCTAGCCTCTGAAAAAGCCATGCAATAATCCAGTTTTTTGTAGTAGATCTCTACTCAGGAACACTTAACAAGGGAAGAAATTCTCCACGGTGATTAGATTGCACTGTAAAATTTTCAACCCAAACCGAGAACTGCTATATAACTTCTTCCTTATCTAAACTCAAAACAGGATACAGCATTCTAATGAAATGGATTTAATAGAAAATTAATTAACTAAGTCAGCGGGTTAGGATGGTAAGACTACTACATCATACTTCAAGGAAACAGGAAAACAGCACACTTGTTCCAAGAAAGAAACTCAAGATCTCTTGGTGATTTCTGTATAATAAGCAAGTGATAAATATTAATTGTTGATAGTATTTATTGTTTCAGATTGTCCTGAGGAACATAAAAATTTGGGTACATGTAGTTAGTTCAATAACCAACATTTACTGACCCTTAGTGTATGACAGTCTCTGAACTAATAACTCTTAATTCATTGTCTTGTTTACTCCTTACAATGTCTTATAACATGGGTATTTTTCATATATTTACATTTTCCTATACATATTATAGCGGAAAGAGCTAATACTACCAACAGCAGTGTGACCATGCATCCTGGTTTGGCCTGATTAGTGCTTGTGGTCCTGGCCTAGTTCTTGATAACACTCACTTCACTCTTAGAAGTACCCTGGTTTGGATGATTGGTATGATCAGCCTGGTAAAGAACCTTGCCCACATAGCTGGTAAATGGCTGAGCTGGGACTACCACGTGAGCTAGTCTTACACCTAAGGCATCAGTTTCACCTCATTGTCTTACAAGTTGAACCACAATGATGACTGACACACTCCATTGCTGGTACCTGTCAACTTAAGTCCAGAAACTGAGAATGTAGAGATCCTGAAGTATAATAAGACTAGAAAACGGAACTTGAGTAAATTCTAGTTACATTCCCGAAAGACTGGGAAGAACTGAATAGCCCCCAAAGCTGGAAAACAATCAGGGCATAGATGCTTTCCAAAGTAAGGTCCTTGAAATTAATCCTTTGGATAGAAATTAAAACATTCTTTTATATACTTAAATGTCAAACTAATTTATTGAGTTGCTATTGCATTTATTGAATATGCACATTGAAGAGACCAAGATTCCATCCTCGCTCCTAAGCAAAAGAGAGGACAAGTTTACAGTTGGAATATTCTTCCTCTTTCCCATTTATCTTGCTGCCAGTAAACAGCAACATTTATCTCCTTTTTTGCAACAGGAAGGATAGTTTGTATTTTCAAAGAGGGTCAATTTAGGTAAGATGTAAATCAACAAAATCAAAATGCATTCTTTCAAAGTCCCGCCCCTTCCCCCAGTAGTAAGGATTACACATGTTAGCAGCACAGAAAATGTAAAAGAACTAAGGAGGAAAATTCTAGGGGAAATGCAAATAAGTGTATTTCTTGTATTTAGTCATGAGTAGATTTCTTGTAAAAAGAGACAATCACCCAGTTTCCTTAGATCATATTGTCTATTCTTTGATAATGCACAAGAATTCATACACGTGTACTTTATGCAAATCAAACTGGAAAAAAATTAACTTGGAGGAGTGGTTGTTTGCTTATAAAACAATCCCCATTAAATTCTCTTGAGAAAATACATAGACTAAATCAAAGGAGAAGGAAATACCTAGCCCCCAAAAAATGACAATAGTAGAAGTTGGCCCAAAGTATAAGAACAGAGGCCAAATAAGAATCAGGGAATTAAAAAAGCAATTAGAATAAACACAGGAAAGGCGAAACAGAAGTAAGGCCTTCTTACAGAATATTGAGAGAGTGGTGATGACTCAGAATTGCTCCTCCAAACTACAGTGTACATTGTGAAGCCAGAGCATCTCAGACTCGTAGGGGATGTGTCCACTGTAAACAGTGACAACAGATGTCCCAGCTGCTTGATTGCTCTGGAGAGAACTGTGTAAGCAATAATGCAAACCCCACCTAGGAGACAGAAAGAAAAAAAGTTCAGTGATTCATAAGGGAAGAAAGGAGCTAGGTGGCCCTTCAGCCATCTAGATGCCTGACCTTACCAACAGGCCCACCTAAACCATCCCAAGCAGATGAGACCTCCAGACCTGTAGCTCCATGACCCCCCTTGGTCACAGCATCCTGGGGTGGAATATTGGTCGGAATAATTTCCTTCATACTAATATCAACCCTCTTTCGTTCTGTTTGCAGTGCAGAGAGACGCAGGTGAGCCTCTCCCGTCTTGTTTTCTCGTAGGGCCGACAGGCACTGACATTACTTTCTAGCGTGGCCATAGCATCTCTTGGCAGAATATTACCAAGAACACTCACTGTCACCTCCAGGCATATTCATCCAGATCCTGGAAGCCTTTCTTCCTGAGAGGTAATTTCTAGGTTTTAAGGATTGGTACAGTTTGAAAAGACAAATTTTTATAAAAAATCAATGTTAAGGAAATAAAGCTTCTCATAATTAGAAACACATCAAGACAAGACGCATGGGAAATGAGACTCTGTGCCCCTGGTGGCTCTTCAGATATGGGTTCCAACGTCCAGGACCCATGCAAACCCATTAAAGTGTGACAGTCTGGAAACAGAGGGCCCACATTTAATCTGGTACATGGGCCAACATTTAATCCAGGCAGCTCCAGACTTCTTCTCTAGACGGCTCTCTCTGTTCCACCAGCTCTTGTGTGGGCCCTCTTTTAGGTGGTAAATGTTCTACTATTACTGATACTATGAATAATAAGAATGACACAAAAGTATATAGTTGGCCCTTATTTGGTGCTTGCTGTGTATGGTAAGCAGAATAATGATCCCCACCCCCACCCCCCAAAACATCCTAATACTCAGAAATCATGAATGTGTTGTGTTTAACGGCAAGAGAGAATTGAGGTCGTTAATCAATTGACCTTAAAGTCGGGAGTTCATCCTGGACGACCTGGGTACGCTCAGTGTCATCACAAAGATGCTTAACGGCAGAAGAGAAGGACAGACAGTGTCAGGCTGAAGAGATGTGAGTAAGACCTGACCGGTCACTGCAGGTTTTGAAGACAGAGGAAAAGGCCAGGAGTCAAAGAATGCAGGCAGTCCTTAAAGCTGGAAGAGCAAGAACCATAGCAAAGCCCAGATTCTCTTCTAGGGAGAGAAGACAGGCAGGCAGACCTGCCAACACCTTGAGTTTATCCTGCTAACACCCATTTTGGACTCCAGAGCTCCAGCACCATAAGATACTGAATGTGTGTGCTTTTAGGACACGAAGTTTGCACAGATGTGTTACAACAACAATAGGCAGCTAATACACGGTGCCAAATTTTGGGCCGAGTGGTCCATATTCAATGATCTCTCATTCAGACAAACATTACAATACACACATGACCATCCCATTCACACCTATGAAGAAACTGAGGTTCCCAATGTTAAGGGACTTGCCTGAGGTCTCAGTTAGTAAAAGGCAGAGCTCTGATGCAGTCCAGGCCTGTTTGACTCCAAAGCCAGTATTTCTTCTCTTCTCAAGACTCAAGAATCAGACCCGAAATGACCTTAGCTCCATGTCCAGAAATGCACTGGTCTGGCCCAGCTGTTAGACTTGCTTCACAGAAGCTGAACAAAGCACACACACACGCACACGTACGCACGCACAGAGTCAATTACCATTTAAAAATAGCTCCCTATCCAAATGGCCAAATGGAAGTATTATTTTGGTCTAATTGGTCCTCATTTATTCACTATATAGGACTCGTCTGAAAAAGGATAGAAGGGGCCAGGGGTGACTTGTGAATGTAGCCTGAATGCCTGGCTGAAAGCGCTTTGAATCAATAAGCAAGTCAATGCTTTGGTCTAGGAAATTTACTACAGTCAAGTTTGAAATGCTTTTCACTTTTATAATTAATTACTGTGGTTAATGTTTTTTGTTATTATTTTTGTAATTAATTACCAAGCATTGCTAGTCGCCAGCAACTTCTCATACATTGCTTAAGCATACGGAGATAAGAAATCAGAACCATAACTAGAGTGCGTGTTCATGGATTACTAAAATACTCACATAAGAATTACACACTAATTCAACTACAATAAAAAAAATTACACTTGAAGAGCTTATTATATACTATTCCTTCCCCTTCTGAGAAACATTTGAACAGAAGCCTAGCACGGTTACCATGACAACTATAATGCAAAATTGTCAGTAACTTTATGAATTGCAAATTCCTCTGAGGGTGTTGGGGATTTTTTTTTCCTACTTCCATTTTTAACCATCTCATATGCATTATTCCAGCAATATGTTAAACAAGGCTTTTGGGAACTCATGCATCATTTCAAAACAAGCTATGTTCTAAATGCTCAAATTCCATTATTCTAACAAGAGAAAGCTAAACAGGGAACACCCAATTTGCTGAATATTAAACTGTCCATTGTTTTTAACTGAGTTCCTAACATATTTACTACCCTCACCCTTTCTGAAAAGGATCCAGTTAGTCAAATAAAAGGAATCACCATATTCTCTATCACTGTCTGTATCTCCCTGAGAATGGAGAGAGGGATAGTCCCAGTTTAAAAAACAAAACAACAAAACAAAACAAAATAAAAATGCACAATCCCACAATCTATTCCTCCCTCCAAGTAACTCCAGTCACTTTCTGCATCAAACCTTTAATCAAGTGAATGGTCAATGTTCACTGTTGTCCTTTCTCGTGCCATTGTCTCCTGTATTCTCACTAGACCACAAAAATAACCCAGAGAAGTTCCTTGAGTAACTTTGCAAGTTGCCCAACATGGATTGTTTGTGTTAGGAGGTTAGAGACTTGGAAAGATAGCCAAAAACATTGTGTGACAATGCAAGAGCTTTCTCACTTACAAATACTTGTAACAAGAGGTGGGGGGGGGGGGGTGCCCATATAATCATAATTGTCCAGTGTTCACACTGCCAATTCCTAGCTATATGGCTGTGGACAAATCACTTCTGCTCTGCGAGCTTTAGCTTCCTCACCTCTAAAGCAAAGATTTTAATTTTTGCCCTGTCCCTTCCACAAGACTGTGTAAGGATCACATGAGATCGTGTATTTGAAAGCCACCATGTCCTATTAAAATATTACTCTCAATACTTTTCAATTTTTATTTCAGATAACCAGTACTAAGAATCTTTAAAATAGGATTTTTTTTTTCAGAATCTGGTGTCAAGAAAATAAATGTAGCTTCATATCTTGGGTGTCTTGGGGTTTCAAAAATAAATTGAAATAAAGGTAAAAACAAAAAGATCAGAATGAAATCCTGTTTTATGAAGGAAGACCTACATTTTTGCCTCTGATCAGTTTCAGAGTTGTGAGACCTATTTGTTTGCAAGACTACACGCAGAGAATGATTGCATGCAAAGCATATCTCTAAGACAAGTGTACATCCATGTGCTGACTGAGCTCAAGGAGCAGCAGCATTTTGTGAAGCCAAGTGAGTCTACTGTTTGTTCCTCTCTGTGCTGTTTTGTAGCAACTTCCTAAAGTTGGAAGAATGCTAGTTGTTTCCCTATCCTTGAACAGTAGCCTTCAAAAAGGATGTAAGTATGACAGAACCCCTGTTAGAGATAAATTATTGTATACAAGACAATCAGAGAAACGTGGTGGAGAAGCTTTAAAAGACTGAGATACTGGTTTCTTGAACTTTCTGTTCATTCCTTCATTTGTTCACTTAAACATTGCCTGAAAGCCAATTCTACTCTATTCCAGAAAATAAAGGGAAGAATCAAACACATTTCTGCACTCACGAAGAGTTCTCTGATTTATTGGGGGAGGGGGGTGGAGTACGCGATATTTTTTCTCTAGCCCTAACTACATCGCAAGGCCATGAGAACAGAGAAATGGCGAGACTAGCATGAATGGGGCAGGAACAAGTGAGGAGAGACGTCCCAGGGAATGTGTGTTTGAGCTGCATGGATTTAGGAGTTTTCCAGGTGGAGAAATTGTGGGAGAGATTCTGGAGAGTAGAAGGCATGCGGAAATGCTTGGGAAAATGAGATTGAAATGTTGAAGGTCCCCGAGGCTAGAGCACAGGATGCCAAGGAGGGAGAATAATGAGAGAGGAACCTCAAGGAGCAGGTTCAGGTCCAACTCGTCAGCATGCAGTATGTGCAGAAGCAACAGGGAGTGTGAATACTTCAAATAAGGAAAGGGAATGACGCTGTCAGGTCTGGGGTTTGGCCAGGACTCTTTAGGAGTAGCAGAGTTGACCAAAACAAGTACAAGTGGTCAAAGTCACTGCCATGTGCAACAAGAGAGCCTGCCTTCATCAGAACAGACCTAAAACCCAGTGGTCTCGAGGGCATGAAAAGCCAGGGAAAACTGAGGACAGGAAGTCGGGATCCAGTGGACTCCACAACTTCCTGAAGAATGAGAGAGAGAGTTTGGAAGAGTGTCAGCATTATCTCAGAAGGTGAGAACACAGATTCCATAGTATCTCTGCCTGCCTTCCCCAGCTTGGCAAGAAGACAAAAATGCGGTCTATTCCCTTCACTCCAAGTAACTCACACCAGATGCTGATGCCCTTAGACTCTTCCACAGCTACAGTTCCCAAAATCATTTCTTTCCAGAGGTCAGGCATCTGGAGCTCATTAGATCCCACACGCCAACATTTTAACTGTGTAAAACTTTTTATTCGCTGTGCCATTGAATGTTGAATTTGATCTATGCAGCACTGTGTATTATTCCTTCTGGGAGGACAGCTTGCTCACCTAGGAGCTGAAATCGTGTTTGGGGGCAATGGGAAGGACTTTTAGCCAAGAGCTGGAACTGGAAATCTGGGCTTATGCTAGTCGTTTGTCAAGAACGGAGAGCTTCAGTTCTTAGAGAAGTTCTTTTTTTTTATTTTATTTATGTATTTATTTGACAGACAGAGATCACAAGTAGGCAGAGAGGCAGGCAGAGAGAGAGGAGGAAGCAGGCTCCCTGCTGAGCAGAGAGCCTGATGCGAGGCTCGATCCCAGGACTCTGGGATCATGACCCGAGCCGAAGGCAGAGGCTTGAACTCACTGAGCCACCCAGGCGCCCCAAGGTCTTAGAGAAGTTCTACGTGACCTCCTTATTATACAGGCAAAGAAGTCAATACCTGAAGAAGTTCAATGACAGAGGTAGAGGCTGGGACGTAGGTCTTTTGATTCGCGGTCCAGCGGTCTTTCTTCTAGTTCCACTGCCTCTCTACAGCTCAAAATACAGAAGAATACGTAGAGGAGAAAGGACGAGAAGGAGGAGGAGGAGGGGAGGAAGAAAAAGGAGGAGGGGCGGGGGGGGGGGGGGGGGAGAAGAAGGGAAAGGAAAGAAGAGTCTCATCTATGATGAAATTCAAACATGAAAAAAATCACCTATGGATAATGTACTGCACATTCATATCATAATATAAAAATGAGAGAAAATTGATGAGATTTCTTTGAAAATGACTTGCCCTCTGTTTGACTGGCATAAAGTTATGGAATATGTGATGTATGGCTCTTGGATCAAATCTGAAACACTAAGCGCTAAATCACGTGGCTGGAGAGTCTAAGACCGGGTTTTTTCATCTGTAAAATGGGCATGATAACATATACATCAAAGTTGTATTGTTTTATCTAATTAACCTTTGAGAAAAGAGCTTAAAAGACAGTGGCTAGTATTGTGATTTTCATATTATATATGTGGGTTTGAGCTTAAAATAGTTTCCCTGGGAACTCACCATATATTCATTCCCATGATGCTGTCATTGTTCAAAATATTTGGTACATTTTTCCTTTGGAACTGCTGCCAGAGCTAGCTTTTACATCTTAGGAGAAAATTATCCCTCTGAGCCTACATTTTGGCCAAGAAGAGTTTTACTCAGTTTTATCAACTTCATTCACCAATGTTAGCTGTGAGGGAGTTTTAACCATTTGTGAAAACTACAGCCAAATGCAAAAGATGAAGATTTGCCCTGACTGAGGATACTCAAAAGAATTTGCTTCCTCAGATAGAAGGGATAGATCTTTGTATTTGTATTTCCTGGACCAGGCCCAGGAACCTTGGGAAAGCCACAAGTCACAGAACCAAACCCCGTTCCAGAGTTGAGAAGGTGGGAAAGAGGGTATTGGGGACTCAAGTTCGGCCCTTGGGACACTAGAATTTTCTGGAACTTCTGAAGTAGAACTCTTGCCTCTCCGAAACAATTACATGCGGATTTTCACAAGCAGGAAAGATCCTTCTAGCTCCGGGAATGATTATTTCTCATTCTGTGTGAGGGATAGAAGGAAAGAGAAGGACTGGAGGGCCACTCCCGACTTTGAAAGCAAAGCAGCCTGAGGAAGGCATGGAAAGCACCCGGGCTGCACCTACCTCCTCCCTATTCAGAATAAACTTATCCCCTCTCCTCTCCACTAGGACAGACAGAGCGTGCAAGCACGCGTGCACACACACACACGATTACAGACTCCCCGCCTCTGAAACTCTCGGGGATTCTAGGGTTAGCATCTTGCTTGGAAATTGCACCTCGAACATTTTCATTCTTCGTGTTATTATCATTATAACCCTATCATTATGCTGCTGGTTAATCATGAATAAAACAATAAACAGAGAAAAAAAATCCGTTCCCTCCCTGGTGAGCATAAATAATTGCAGATGAAGACCTCGTGTTTGGGCTCCACAGCACGTAACGCTCTATGCCGTAATGAGCAGTATCAGAGGCGGCTTTAATGGCAAGGGATCGTTTTTTCTAACTGTTGCGTTTACTCCCTTCAGATTCCAGCCTCATCCTGAAGGCCCTACCTACAAAGTTCCCCGCGAGGGAGTTTGCAGCTCTGGCCTGCAAGCGATGGAAGAAGGACCCTTTCTTTCTGGAAAGAATCCTCAGGGGGGAAACATGAAGCCAAGCCGAAGAGGGCTGGAGCTCCTTCTTTGGCCAGAAGTTAAAAGAAAAAAACGCACAGGGTATGGATTCTAGAGAAGGCCGAGCTGCTGGGAAGGAAGGAGCAAGGAAAGGAAATGCAGCTTTTCCTCTGAAAATCTATCATGCCCCTGAAAGGCTAGTGGGACGTGAAACCAGCCCCTTGTGCCAGCCAGATGGGGCTGGAAGCGCCTCCATTTCCCTGCCTCCCCGGCCCGCCACTGCTGCTCGGCCCGCTCTCCCGCTCTCCGTCCGCCCGCTCTCCCGCTCTCCGACCTCGCCCAGCAAGGACGCCAGCAGCTCAGGCATACCCTGCAGTGGTTTCAGCCACCCCGGGATAGGAGAATAGCCTCACGTACAGCTATTAGAATTTCATCACTGACCTATTCTCAAAGCCTTCTAATCTCTCATCCACTTAAGGTTCCTTTTCCCTGCTCAGTAGTGAGCAAGTCTCTGCTTCTGCCGTCTGCCCATCCGGCTCTTTCTCCCAGTTCCCCTGCCCCACCCGCTGTGCAATCTGTGGCTCCCACAGGGTCAGGATGGAGACCAGGGACAAGGGATAAAGGGTCTATTAACCGATGACCTTGTATTCTGTGAAGATGTCTTTTGTGTGTCGGCTGCATAGATGCTGGCTTCTTCTCACATGGCGGGGGGGGGGGAGTGTTGCGGGGTTCTTAAGAGACATGATCACCCCCCTTTCTGCTGGCTGCTGCCCTCTGACACCACAGTGTCCCTCCCCTGACCCCCAAAGCGCTCTCTCAGGCTGACAGTGAATACACCATACGCACTCTCTTTGCTGGGCTTCCTGTGCCCTGGCAGGAAGTCCTCTAGGGCGATGTCTTTCAGGATGACTCAAGCAGATATTACGCATCCAGGCCATGCCCCTCCCCAACCCAGCCTGGAAGCCTAGAGCCCTGTCACACGGCCCCCCTCCATTGGCCCTGCCAACAGAAGCAGATCCAGGCAGTCACCTCCCTTTAGGCTTTTGCAGGCTAGAGTCAGGATCCTATCTCCAGGCCCCCCAATCCTCAAAGGACTCACAACAAGATCTCAGAAGAATTCTGAGTCAGGGTCTCTGGAATGTCATTCCATGAGTCATGGCTGTACCTCTCTGAGTGAACAGCGAGTCCAAGGCACCAACACGCCCTCCAGGATGAAAACCATCCTTCCTTTCCATACACCCCGGAGGGCAAGTGGCTCTAGCTAGGATTACAGATCACGTTTCTGAGAATATATCTCAGCTTTTCGACTTAACCAAATATTTTAAGCATAGTATCCTTCTATGTTATCATTCTAGTCAACTTACAGAGATAAATGGGACCTCATAGCTATAACACATGATGTATGGATTTTTAGATTAATTAGGATATATAATTCCAAGATACAAAAGTTCATATTCATAAACAGTGTTTCCACAATACTCAGGTCAAGGGTGGTCTCATGCTTGTACTGAAGTTCATCTCTGCTCAATTAAAGTTAATCCTGAAACCCTTGTCAAACATACAAAATATCGGGTACTTAATTCTTTCAGAAGTCCTTATGAAAGGGATGAATAGGTGGCTAGATGGAGAGATGAAATATTTTTAACGCACCAAATCTAGGAAGTCAACATGAAATTAGAGATGGATTTGGTTTCTTATTCTTCAGCATGATATCTGTGACCTTGGGAAATGTCATTTAACCTCCGCACGTCTCAGTGTCCTCGTCTGTAAATAGATACAAACACGGTCATCACAAAGCCTTGCTCTGAGCATCAGATAAGAGAATCCTGGGAGCTAACAGAAGGATGTTAGTGAGATGGAGGCAGAAGTTCTGCCTCGAACAATTTCTGTGACTCACTTTTACTACCTGCAAAATAGACACTGAAAGGCTTCTCTCCCGCTTTCCCTGCAAGGCAGCACACCCAGGGCATATAGGAGGCCCTTTGATTTCAGGCCCCAGGAGATCTCACTAGCTGTACAACCACGAACCAGCCACCAAAATCTCTGTGCTACAGTTCTCTCAGCTGTTTAAAAGGATAATGATGACTACCCCCAGAGAGCAGGGGTAAGAATCAAACGTCTTAAAGTAGCACAGTGCCTAGAACGTAGCTAATAATACTCAGCCTAGGCAGCTATTAGAATCAACAGTGTCCTGTGAATTTCCAGGGAAGAATACCATGGGGTTGCCTCTCTCTTTATTGCCTAGATTCAGTCGTTTCTGAATAAGCTCTGTTGCTATGGTTACCTTCCAAAGACACCACATTTGAAAACGTGTTGGGAGATAGGGATTGATGGCAGAAGGCTTTAGTAGAGGACACAAAGCAACTTCAGCAACTGAGACATTTTAATACATGTGAAGTCTTTCTCTTGGAAACCAAAGTCACATTTTGCCAAAATGGAAATGAACTCAGGAAGTGGAGTTTCAGAAGTTCTGCATTTGGCCAGCCTCCTTCCCCCAACACCAGGACCTCAAGGACAGGTATATCTGGCCCCAAACCAACTCCTGAGCATCTCGGTTTTCTCCCCCAGGATCTGGCAGTCTGAAGGATGTTGGTTGCCAGACAGAATTCATCAGATTCACTTCCCAGATGCTATCGCTTCTGATGCCGAATAAAAAATAGGTTGCCCAGAAATTGAGGTTGGAAAGGACAAGGGTATCTGAGGAATGCACAGTGATACACACCGTACGATAAAGGGCTCTTCTTGTGAAAATTCATTAGCATATATATTTGGAATATTCCAGGGATCTTCATATCCCTCCAATCCCACACTTGGTCCCTGCAGGGGCCAGTCCTAACCTCCCAGGCTAACCTATCCCCCACAGCAGGGTTATAAATGGTTTTCGATCTGTCAAAATCAGTCACGGCTCCAACAGGGAATGAATAGAAGTTGGCCTGACCACGCTTCCTGTTTCCAACTACAGCAAACTCAGGACCTAATGGGGCCTCACAGGCCAGAGTATTGTACACTCAGTCCTACTAAAAAGACTCTTTCTTCCTGGTCATTTTTTCCCAGATGTCCCAGGGAGCTGTCCTGCTCTTATTTGAAATTCAAACCACAAGGAAGTCACCTCTAAAAACACCAATTTTCCCCCTTGCCTTTTCGCGATGATGCAGCACCACCTAGGGGAGAGTGCCATTCATTTCTTGCTCATGCACTATAAAATTCCTTTTAAAATATTGCAGCCAGCCCTCCCTTATCTACATGAGAAAGCCACAGAAGCTTCTCTGCACACATTTTTCTAGATCCATCTACAGATTTATGTCAACTGGAAACCCCAGTGGACTAATTGATTACACGATGATCACTGCGAAGGATTGTGGCTCACATTTACAACTGCCATGGACAATTTGCTTTATTATTATCAGAACGAATAATGATTAAGCACCTACCACATGATAAGGTATATATGTTTGTTTCTAATATATACAGTAGTCTTTCGAATTGGGCATTGCATCCCCATTTTACATATGAAGAAATCAAGGCTCAGCCAGACGAAGAAACTTCCCCAGCACCCCAGACCAGGGCTGTCTTACTCTTTCCACTATAAAATGCAAATGTGAGTGGTGCTGACATGGCTGTGAGGCTGCTCATTTTAATGACTCTACAGCAGAACATTCAAATAAGTCTTGTCTTCCAAAGAAGTCACTTTGAAGCCGCTACTGTCATACCACTGATGAATGCTCCTAACATTTCTTGAGTGTCTGTTTTGGGAACTGCCTGCAGAGCCCTGAGCTGCACAACACAATCTCCTGTTACATTATGTTACATGTTTAACCAAAATATGGTGGAGATACCATGATGTCAAGCAATGTAACTTTTCCAGGCCCATTCTCTGTAGATTTTGATTCAGTGTATCTGGGAAAGAGAGCAGCAATTTGTATTTTCATCAAGTATGCAAGTAAATGCAATCATCAGGAAAGTTCCAGAAATAGCGGCATAATGATACATGCATGTGCCTTGGGGTCAGGAGGACTTGGGTTATGGATCTAGCTCTGTCTATTTATTTGTTTGTTTGTTTGTTTAATAGAGAGAGCACAAGCAGTGGAAGCAGTAGGCAGAAGGAGAAGAAGCCTCCCTGCTGTGCAAGGAGCCTGATGTGGGACTTGTTCCCAGTAATCATGGGATCATGTCCCATGATCACTGGGATCATGACCTGAGCTGAAGGCAGACGCTTAATCGACTGAGCCACCCAGGCATTCCACTCTTTTTTCTAATTGTGCACCCCTAAAAAAGTCATTGAAAGCCCTTGAGTATCAAGCTCTGTTCTATAAAATGATATTAACATCTGTTCATAGCCACCAGACAGGGTTGTGGTATGGACTGGATGAGATTACCAATGAAGGGCTCGCACAGTGAGTGCCCGGCTTATAGGAGTCACCTCGTAAATGGTCATTGCTCTTGCAATGTCATCAGCCTCTCGGTTAATCAAATTTTCCCTATGTGACTTTTTGCTATTTTCAAATATTAAATCCACAGTGAAGGGATATCAGTACACATAAAATGTCCTACTGTAACATGTGCTTAAATAAAAAAAAATAAACAACTAAAGACTCTACGGAGAGGAGATGATAGATAACAAATAGAGACAGAAATACATCATCCATAAAGTAAGAAAATGCTCTGGAAATGAGAAACTGACATTTAAAACAGTTTGACACTCAAGAGAATAACGTGTTTCTGGGGGGGAAAAAACCCACAACACACTGATGCTAGAGATGGAAAGAGCCCGAGTGTCCATGGATAGATGGATGAATTAATACAATGTGGCATATACACACAATAGGGCATTACTCAGCCTTAGAAGAGAAGGAAATGCTCACACCTGCTCTCACAGGGATGGACCCAGGGGACCCTACATTGAGTGAAATAAGCCATCACACAAAAGGACAAATACTGTATGATTCCACTCATATGAGGTACCTACGGTGATCACATTCATACAGATGGAGAAAAAGTGGTGGTTGCCAAGGGCTGGCAGGAAGAGTGATGCGGAGTTACTGTTCAGGGGGTACCAGTGTCCATTCTGCAGGCAGAATAGAATCCAGCAGAGGGAGGGTGGTGATGGCCGTGCCTCAGTGGGAGTGCGCTCAGTGCCACTGAACTGCACCCCTACAAACAGTTCCAGAAGATGTGTATTTACAATTGAGAATATTTTAAATGGAAAAAAAAAAAAAGCCCATATGGCTCTCAAAATCAAAATGAAATTCGCATCAGACAAGTCTTGGTGGGTTTGTGTTTCTTAAAGCACCTGGTGAGAAATGCAGAGAGTCTGTCCTTTTCCAAAAGTGAGCACGTCCATTCACAAGTACTCTAACATCCACATCCTCAACATTGTGACCAGCACTGTCTCGCTTGCTTCTGGTTTTCTTTGTGGCTGCGTGTTTACCCACGCCAGCCAAGAAATATTTCTGGGCAAGGTAGGAGGCTGAGCCCTGTTCTGATCTCCCTGCCCTGGCCTGAGGTGGGGCTTTGAGGAAAATGGCTGTGGAGGCGGATGCTCCCTGAGGAGGACTGGAAGGAGCTAGAGAGCAGAGGAGCCCTCTTACAACCCCAGCCCTGTGGCTGAGGTGGGTCCTGCTGGGGGTGGGGCATGGCTGGGTAGAGAGTGGGCACTTCGAAGGCACAGCTCCGTGGGTTGCTACTTATGTAGGCCTCCCTCTTGCCTACAACCTGCAGCGGCTGCAGAGGCACTAGCGGTGGTTGCTAACTTGATGTGAACCGCGAGCTGATGAAGACGCCATTGCCCGGTTTCCTTCATCTTTGATTTTCTTTGAGGCTAGCATTTAATAAGGTAAGACAGGAGATTTTCTGATGAGTCTAAGTGACATCAAAGCACTTCAAAGTTTCTGAAATAGGGTAGCATTGGCTTTTTTGTCTAATTTAACTTAAAAGTTATGACAAGATGAAAGTTTTATGTATTTGACAAATTCTACGTCTTCCCCCGTTCGTTGCCTTTTTTTTTTTTTTTTTCAAAAATAGGAATGGATTTCCTAAAACAATTCGGCAAAAATTAGATGATATTCTCTCCCTCTTCAGGATGATGCGGGTCCTAGTATACAGAGATTGCCTGAGATGGAACTGACAGATTTCCAGAGTTGAAAACTGGAGAAGTATGGTGAAAACTGGGTGCACAAGCAGAAAATAAAGAGAAGAGGTCTTGCCTTTCATCTGCCAGGGAACATTTATCGCTGCCTGGAAGACTCTCCTGAGGGTAAGAACCATGTAGAACGAGCTGGCAGTGTACACGGATAGCCTTAGTGGGTCTTACCAACATGATGGATGTCTCTAATTTTGAGTGGAAGTCTTTAGAGCAAATTTCAGAAAGTGTTTTAAAAAGGTATCCTATTTTCGGCTCCACGATAGATAGATAAACACATAGATAGATAGATAACGTTCCAGTATCTTTACCAAAAACCACTCTATCCAGCTTAAACACGATGTGCTTAGATGTTAACTTCTGGCCATTCAGAGAAGCCTGCTTCCTCCTACAAGGTGACAGGGAGAACTAGAAGAGCACCTCCAGCCTCACTTCCAGGCGTGAGACTCAGACCACCAGCACAAAATGGGCTGTGCAGAAGAGCGCCTATCTCTGCAGACCGCACAGAGGCTGGAAAATCATGAAGATGCTGCCTGGTTCTTAGTTCTGGAGTCCCAGCATCTTCGTCACAACTCCCACCAGCAAAAGAGCGCCCCATATCCTGCCGCACCACACCCTGGGACCTCTGCTATTGCTATTCCAGAAAAATCAAATGCTCCTCAGTTGTTGGCAGAAAGAATGGTTTGCTCCTCATCTGGCCTTCTTAATCTCAAGCAGGTACATCTGCTTGGAGGAAGCCAGGTCACATCCGGAACTCAAGGATGTAAGGAACGTTGGGAAATGTATAGACTTCGGTCCCCTGCGTCCATCAGTGAGCCACAGCACACCCATGCACCACAAAGGGGTTAAAAGTGTATCAAGAGATTCTGTCCTCCAAGCCTTTTGGGTAGTCACAAAGGCCTGGGCAGCCAAAGCAACTTTTGGCCACCTCACCTAGCGCTCCCTTGAAGGGGCAGTCTAGACAGAGTGGGACCTGATAGCTCACCCCTCAGTTCCCAAGAATAAAGATGAAAAGCATTGGCTTTCCCTGTTGTGCTGGGATGTATTGTGTGAAGCCAAGAATGTGTCCAGTTACCCAGACAGCTACTTAAGAAGCCTGCTGCTGGCTGAGCTGCTGACCATATGGACCAGGGACACTCCAGCTGCTGGATAGTTTCAATGGTGAGGTGCAGACAGCTGGATTTGGGGACGGCCACATCCTCACAAGAACAGCTCGAGGTATATGCCCTAAAATCTCTTCTGTTGACTTATCTCTGTTTACTTAGAGACATCCAAACTAGTTGCAGGGTGACTGCTGTAACAACACACACACACACACACACACACACACACACAATCAGAACTTCACTATCGTGGAGCCAAAAATAGGATACCTTTTTATTTATTTTTTAAAGGATTATTTATTTATTTATTTGACAGACAGAGATCACAAGTAGGCAGAGAGGCAGGCAGAGAGAGAGGAGGAAGCAGGCCCTGCTGAGCAGAGAGCCCGATGTGGGCTCCATCCGAGGATCCCGGGATCATGACCTGAGCTGAAGGCAGAGGCTTTAACCCACTGAGCCACCCAGGCACCCCAGGATATCTTTTTAAAACACTTTCTGAATTTTGCTCTAAAGACTTCCACTCAAAATTAGAGACATACATCATGTTAGTAAGACCCACTAAGGCTATCCATGTACACTGCCCCCTGGTTTTACATGTACCTCAAATATTTAGAAATACTTGAGATGAAAAAATTCCATGCATTTCAAACCCATTTGTATTATCACACAAAAAAATCTACATCGCATTTGTCAATGACAGAACAAGAAGAGCTGTTAGGCCCTAAACGAAATCTTCAATTTTTGAATGGTTTCAAAAATGGTTTAAAATTGTTTCATCAGCTACTTATGTAAACAAAGTTTCTTGTCAATGGTGACGACCAAGAATTCGAAGACCTCATCATTAAAATACCTTGATCGGGAACTGGATATAGCCATTTCAAGCATGCAATTTAATATTTAACAGTTACGTCTAGAGAGCAAGATCTAGAGAGCAAGATCAAGTTTCTCATTAAAATATTTTTTAAATATTTGGGAATTTTACACAATATCAATATTTAAAATCTTCTGTAATACTTTGGGTTTTACTGACTGTCATCCTTATTATAGCATATGAAGACAATATTTTGTTCTACTAAGTGCCAAATAAACACTCAAAATACTCTTTAGTTTAGTGTTATGAAAACACTTCATTTTCTATGTGCACCATGACGTAAAGGTCGGGCTTGGAATGGAGTAGCGAGAGCCACATTATCACATGGAGAACAAGATTTCACAGTAAAGTAAATTTATTTACTTACTACATTAACATTCTAAGCAGAGGATAATTTCTTGGCTCCTTTCCCTTTTAAAATTTAGTTCTCAGAATTTATCACATGTACCACCACCGCTGCTGTTCCATCTCATAAAATACCTGCAAGAAATGTTCAGATTATCTATGGTCTCCCTGTGTATGTTACCAAATCATACTCACTCTCCTCTGTACAGTCAGCTCTGAAAACCCAACCCCGTGACCCCTCAGACTTCCTCTTCCCTTTTGCTTGGAGCCTTTTCACATATCAGGTTATCTTTTGGCAAACAATAATGGCATCTTATCTTGTTAAGCAACTTGAGAGGATCGCTGTCTTAACTTCTTCATATCACCCATGATTCTGGGAATACATTAAGTAAGCTCTTCATGGTTATCACTAATTACTACAATGCTGTTTGGAGAATCAAGCCTTAGGAATGAATTGAGATCAATTAATGATTTGTTTTCTAATTATTCATTTCTGAAAATATTAAAAATGTGGATAAAAATCACAATTCTATTCAGAAACATCACTCTCTCCATCTTTATCCTTTTCTTTCCTGTCGTTTTATGCACATCTATGCATTAAATAAGCTGTATTTTTTTTAATAAAATTTAAATCCTAGTATATGGAGTTGGTATTTGTTTTTCCATTTAATATAATTGTAGGGTTTTCCCCACATCAAGTACATTATGGCACATCCAGAAATTTTACAAATATTAAAATGATGTCTTAGGACAGTGTTTCTCAGATTTTAATGAGCATACAAATCACCTGGGATTGTTACAGTACAGGTTCTGGTTAAAGGGTCTTGAGATGGGCCCCAAGATTCTACATTTCTAACAACCTCCCAGATGATCTGACACTCCTGGTCTTGGACCGTACTCAGAGTAGCAAAGGCATAGAAAATATATATATTCCAGTAATGATGAACACACGTAATTTTCAATGTCTGGCTCCTATGCAGTGAAATACCCCACCAATGGAGTGATAAGGATCCTTACAATGCAGGAGTAATACAAATATTTATCAAGTATGTACTATGTATGCATATAGGCACAAGATCATTAAAAATCTAATTACTGGTCAATATCAATAGATATCAATATTTCCAAGACTCTGGATGCATACAGCCAAAGAACATTCCATGGTGACAAAAAAACAGACCAGTGGTTTCCAGGGAACAAAGGGAAAGGCAAAGAGGGAGGTAACTTTTAGGGGTGGTGGGGAGGTTCATTATCTTGATTGTGGGGATGTTTTCATGGATACTTTATATGTAAAATGTTAGAATGTATCAAACTACACTTTAAATATATGCAGTTCATTGTCAGTTATACAATAAAGATTTTTTTTTTTTAATATGGGGGGAGGGGAGGGGAAAATGTATTCCAGAAAGGTGTTCACGTTCTACCAGGGGCATATGCAAGTGCCTACCTCATTACACCTTCTTCAGCAGTACTGGAATTCTTAAAAGGAAGGGGAAAAAAAAACACCACTGCTATTTTAAAAGACAAACATATCTCATTTTTTTGAATGTGCATGGTTTTCATTAGTAGTAGACTGAAGTTTGTGTTGATCAGTTCTTTACTCATTTTTCTTTTGTTACATTAGTGTTTCTTATCAACTTACAGGATCTCTTTAAATATTTGTCAAAAATATACCATCTTGGGGCGCCTGAGTGGTTCAGTAGGTTAAGCGTCTGCCTTCAGCTCAGGTTATGATCTCAGGGTCCTGGGATGGAGCCTCACATGACATTAGGTTCCCTGCTCAGTGGGAAGCCTGCTTCTCCCTCTCCCACACCTCCTGCTTGTGTTCCCTCTCTCCCTGTCTCTCTCCTGTGTCAAATAAATAAATATCTTTAAAAAATCTATCTTTCCCCTTGACTTGATGTTTACCTTTGTGTATACTTGATGTAATTATAACCTATGTAGACATTTTAAAGAAGTTCAAGACTAAAAAAAAAAAAAATAATCTTAACACTGCTCCACACACACATGACTCAGAACACAGATTTAGACAGAAATGAAGTTGAAGTCTTTTCCCGACACCTAATTTCTTTCACAAGGTGGCTGGCTCACTTCTTGCCACAGACCGCATCAGAAGCAAGCTGTGTATCTAAACCCATCAACTTCCATCTTTCACATTCGGTCTCTTCTTTGGTTGATACAGTAAAATGGGCTAGTTTCATCATTTCTACAGCGTGGAGATAGTGGTACTAAGATACCAAGTATGTTGTGACTTGATCAAGAGTTGTCAGAATTTGGATTTATAAACTCCCATTTCATTGATCCTCTCTCACTGAATGAGAAATAGGTCTGAGAAATCAAACTGGGGCTGTGTGCTTGGGTTTGGTTTTGTTTTGTTTAAGTCAATTGAATGAATACCAGAAAAGGAAAATATATGAATAGTCTCCTGGAGGAATAAATTTCTCTATTCTTTTTTTTTTTAAAGATTTTATTTACTTATTTGACAGAGAGAAATCACAAGTAGATGGAGAGGCAGGCAGAGAGAGAGGGAAGCAGGCTCCCTGCTGAGCAGAGAGCCTGATGCGGGACTCGATCCCAGGACCCTGAGATCATGACCTGAGCTGAAGGCAGCGGCTTAACCCACTGAGCCACCCAGGTGCCCTAAATTTCTCTATTCTGATAAGACATATATTATTAAGCTGTTTCCCTTTGTTGTACCTGGAGTCTCACAATAAAGAATACTGATTCTAGTAATACTAGTGTAAAAGAGGAATGTGATTTTTTATCTGCCATGCCAACTGATACAAATGCAAAGAAAGTACTTCCCCAAAAGCTAGTTACAAGTCTTCCAGAAACTGTCCAACCTTTTGACCATGAGCCATAATTAGCCACTAGAAGCAACAGATACATGATATTCAAAGAATGAATCTTCATTTCTTTAATATTTTTAATTCTCATTCTGAAGCTTCTAAGGATTGAATCATTTGACCAAAGACACAAAGCTCAGTGCTGTCCAATACGGAACCAGAATCCAGATTTCCTGAGACCCAAGCCAAAGGGCAGTAGAGGATGGAATGATACGGGCCCCAACCTTTTCTAAATGCAGGTTGGATAAACGGGTAAAATCTCTGACAGTTGAATAGTCCTATGCTGGAGGTTTTTTATGACTGACCCAGGGTTCAAGTCTCTCTTAAGCCTGATTCAGCTTGGGTTCACGCTCCAGCCCTGCCCTATTACCTGCATAGTCGTGGCAAATAATTTATCCTATTAGAGATAAGGAAATGAGGCCCCCCAGAGGATCCTACTCGCAGCTACACCTCCATAGTTAATTAAGGTAACAAAGAGAGCACAGGTGAGTACTTCGCTGGGTTTGGCGGAGAGCAAAGTGTCGAGGTCTGTGTATTTGGGGTATCTTAGTTCATCTGGGCTGATGTTAACAGAATCCCATCAATTCAGTGGCTTATCAACAATAATTTATTTCTCACAGTTCTGGACTCTGGCAAGTCCAAGATCAAGGCTCTGGCAGACTCAGTGTCTGGTGGGGGCCCTCTTCCTGACTCGCAAGTGGTCATCTCACTGTGTCCTCACATGGTAGAAGCAACAAGGGAGCTCCCTGGGGTCTTTTATAAGAGGAGTACTAGATTTCATGAGGGCTTCACCTTCGTGGACTAATCACCTCCCAATGCTCTACCTCAAATACCGTCACCTGGGGCTTAGGTTTCAACATATGAATTCAGAGGTGGGGACATACACATCCAGTCTCTTGCAAGGACGTAAAATCATACCAACTTAATATGGCACTCAGGATTCATAAGCGAAACTCACTGTGTCCACAGTGAGTCAAACGCTAGGTAGACAGCTATACCGCAGATATGAACTAATATTTCAATAAAAGAATTAATAAACAATTGAAAAACAGTCCTCAGGCCTGACTCACAACATAGTTCAGCTATATATTTAATCTAAAAGACTTCATGAAATGGTGGGAAATGGAAAGGGCAAAGGAATGATCTCAGCAATGGCCAAAGTGATGTTAGCAATCCGAAGCCTAATAAAGTTGGACTCCCTGACATCTCTGCACGGTCTCTTCTGTGCATCTCTCAGCGTGGCCCACGAACCACTTCCATCTCAAGTGCCTGTTGCCTATGCAGACGCCTGACCCACACCCATTCTGCACATGCTACTTCCATTTCTTCTTAACACACGCTGCAGTTCAAGCACTTGGCTAAACTGCCCACATGGTCAACACTGAAAAATGTGGTCAATGCCCGAGTCCCAGAACAGCTTATGGTAAGAGTGCAGATGTACAGATTTTGAACACAAGACCCGCCCAAGGTCTTGAATACCTCAGCCGCAGCCCATCACAACTAAGGAACCAGTGTTTAATGCATGAAAGCTAAAAAGCAAAAGTAAAACCTACAGCCCACGAATCTGTCAACTATCTGGGACCTAGAAAGAATAGGTATGATTGGAAAAGTGACCCTTCTGGGGTCACCTTCAAAAATGCCAAGAACATTTCTTCCACTCTTAAAGCTGATTTTAATGGTGAACTGAAGCATCACGTTCTGCTATGTTGAGCAGTCAGGTGAATTCCATTGACAACTGAACTGTAGTCTTTATTAAAATTCTTTTACAAACTTATGTCTGCTAATATGAAAAGGCTGCTTTGACTTTAACACGTGCTTTGCAGATTTACATCAGCAGTAAGAAAAGCTTCAGTTGAGTAGAGTTTGGTCTTCAAAAATGTGATTACATCCTTCTTCTCCAGCCTTTCCACCTCCCAATTATAGACCTTACCAAAGAAAGGGGAAAATCATCAGTTTGCAAGAAGACAATGACATGTAAAATAAAAACTAGTTTTGAGATCCAAGCATATCAAAGTAACATCAAGCCAACTTTAAAAAAAAAAAAAAAAACAAGTGTTATCACTACATTTGTATCTTCAGGGTAAATACCCAGTAGTGCAACTGCTGGGTTGTAGAGTAATTCTATTTTCAACTTTTTGAGGAGCCTCCACACTCTTTTCCAGAGTGGCTGCATCAGCCTACTTCCCACCAACAGTATAGGAGGGTTGCCCTTTCTCTTCATCCTCGCCAACGCCTGTCCTTTCCTGACTGATTAATTTTAGCCATTCTGACTGGTGTGAGGTGGTATCTCATTGTGGTTTTGATTTGTATTTCCCCGATGCCGAGTGATGCGGAGCAAATTTTCATGTGTCTGTTGGCCATTTCGATGTTTTTTTTTGCAGAAATGTCTGTTCATGTCCTCTGCCCATTTTTTGATTGGATTATTTGTTCTTTGGGTGTTAAATTTGGGTGGTAAGTTCTTTATAGATTTTGGTTACAAGCCCTTTATCGGATATGTTACGTGCACCCGCATGTTTACAGCAGCAATGTCCATGATAGGCAAACTATGGAAAGAGCCTAGATGTCTATCAACACATGAATGGATAAAGAATATGTGGAATATATATAAAATGGAATACTATGCAGCCATCAAAGAAAAATCTAAAATCTTGCCATTTACAATGATGTGAATGGAACTAGAAGATATTATGCTAAGCAAAGTAAGTCAATCAGAGAAAGACAATTATCATATGACCTCACTGATATGAGGAATTTAGGAAACAAGACAGGGGATCATAGGGGAAGGGAGGGGAAAATGAAACAAGATGAAACCAGAGAGGGAGACAGACCATAAGAGACTCTCAATCTCGGGAAACAAACTGAGGGTTGCTGGAGGGGAGGGGAGTGGGAGGATTGGGGTGGTAGACGGCTGGGTGGCTGGATGATGGACACTGGGTGGGGGCATGTGCTATGGTCAGTGCTGTGAAGTGTGTAAGACTGATGATTCACAGACCTGTACCCCTGAAACAAGTAATACATTATATGTTAATTTAAAAAAACAAGTGTCGGGACACCTGGGTAGCTCAGTCAGTTAAGCATCTGCCTTTGGCTCAGGTCATGATTCCAGGGTCCTGGGGTCAAGTCCCTCATCAGGCTCCTTGCTCTGCCGGGGACCTGCTTCTTCCTCTGCCTGCTGCTCTCCCTACTTGTGCTCTCTCTCTCTCCTCCCAACAAACATACAAATAAATTTTTTAAAAATAATAATAAAAAACTTAAAAAACAAGTGTTATCTTATAAATTATTCATATTTTAAAGGTTTAGTATGACTATGTGCTAGGATTGAAGAAAGCTCTACCAGTGAAAATTCTAAAAACTTTAAAGGCCCTCTAATGGGTGCAAAAACTCTTTTCTTGGGATAATCTTCCTGAGAATCCATATAATATCCATTAAGGGAAAAAGTCTTAAATAGTAGCCCATTAAGAGAAACATGCCATCGTAACCTCAATAATCTGCACGTAATCCACGTTTGGATACAGAAGTACCATAATGAAGATGAGAATTTCACACTTCACCTTATGTGCAAGACCAAGTGAGTGGCCTTTAGACAGACACACAGACAGAGAAATAGAAATATATATGTAGATAGATTCATTCAAAGGTTCTTGCTCCACACAGAGACATCTGGAAAGGCTGGCCTAGCAAAGCTGCAGAGCTCAGAATCAAAATGAGGTGTGAGAAGGAGGAGAAAGAACTCTCTTCTCACGCCCATCTAACTTTTTCCAGTGACAACCACCTGACAACAGCCTCACACCAGCCCCTGATCACACAAAGCTTTAATTCACATCTTTACTTCCCTTGCTCAAGAAACTCTGGAAATTGAGTATCATGTCATGGGTCTTAAGTTAAATAAGAAAACAAATTATTTACATTTTCCTCTTAACAAAAAGGAATAAAATTTACCAAACGTTGCACTTATAAAACTCCTAGTAAATAATAGTTATCCGCTGAGCAGGAACCACTCATGCACAGAAATGTTCTTTTCCAAAGAAAAAATAACTAAGGTACTTACTCCAACACTGCCGACAATTCCTCTAGAGTCCTCATAACCAAGCTCAACCACAAAATCCCCAGCAGAATGGACATCAGTAACAGAAAAGTATTTCGTTTGCATTTTTTTCTTACCAAGATTACGTGAAAACCCATTATTTTCAAATGTCGCAATTTCATAGCAAGGAATCCTCTGGGATGGGCTAAATCCAAACAGTAAGCAGATCTAGGAACACACAGTACAGCTACTCTGAAAATGAAAATGCACAAAAGGAGACCCATTACTAATGAGATTACATCTACAATCGAGCTGCATTCCTCTTTGGAGATTTCAAAATTGAGTTCTCTGCTGACCACAGTTGTCACCGTTCCCTCCTACCCAACTGCCTCCACCTCCTTGTTACTTGGCCTCTGCAAATACTCCAGTATATGAAGGCTACAGAAACCAAAAGCTTTTAATAATGCTTTACATGATTATCTCTCAACCATCTTTAAGAATGGCTATATTCTTGATGAGCAAAATATCCAAATAAGAAAGCATTTTATGGCCTTCCTGTGTAGCGTTAATCTCTGATCTAAATATAATTATTTATGCTACTAGAAGTACTGATGTAAATAAACCAAATGGCAAATGCTCTTGTGGTACATACTGTCTCCCCGAGAGAGAAGCATTTAAAAACCAGAAAGGAGAGAGCAAATACAAAGAAGAAAACACTAAGAGAAAGGCGAGACTGTTAAAATGATAAAATCTGTACGTTAACGAAACGTGGAAGGTGTAATTTGTTTTTTCATTGTTCTTGGCCTTTTGGAAAGATTAAGTTGGTCGGAGGGAAAACAAGACCTTTGTATCGCTACTGTCTTCTGTTAGACTTTGGCTGTTATCTGAGAAAGCATAAAAGAAATGTCATTTTTTAAAGGAATGCTCATTATTTCCTCACTTCGCCTCAGTACTTTAGGCCGAGAGCTACTGTATTATTAGGCCCAGTACCTGAAAACGAAAAATAATCTTTCATAGAGGTCTGGGAGAAAGCCTTTCTTTCAGGGGGAGAGGGGTAACGTGCATAGGGAGGGTCACAGTGAAAAAGATGGCCGAGGAACAAGCTAGATGAATTCAGAAAAGGGGTAAAGGTCACAGAGTTGGAAGAGAATGGAAAGGCATGAGCGGACAGAGTGTGAAGCCTTACAGGTTTCCAGCGTTTTCTGCCTCTCTCTACTGTAGTTATGTGCACATCCTACGAAGCAATGAGGACAGAAGTTCCTTGGGGTCACAATCCATGTCTGACTCATCTTTGTGTGCCCCGCAGGGCCTACTAGTGCCTTTCCACAAAGACTGAACACGCGGTGTGTGCAACGGGACCTGAAGCATCCGCACCCATAGTTTCAAGCATGTAAACGTTGTTTTACTGTGGTACTCGGCTTTAAAACCCAATCTGTAAAAACTGCCTAGTTCATTACATGGCTCAACTCCAGTCCACTGTCTTTAAGGAACGTCTGCATTTACACCTATGCAGTAGATTAATGGAGGAGAAGTCTCTTGGTATATCACAAGCTCTGCAGAAACAGGTCTTAGTATTGTTACTGCTACTTAATATGAAGTCTTTGAGAATTAAATTCAGAAAGCTCAGCAAATGAATGTATGTCAGCAACCTTTGAATATCTGCAGCAGAAGTTACTGCGTCGGAAAACGGAAGCACTTGACTCCTGTTAATATCCATTCTGACTTCAAAATCTGAAAGAAAACAATTAATTTTTCAAACATTGCTCAAAGTGATATTCAGTTTCAAAATATATACTAACGCTACCAATAATGATAATGGCATCAGACACAACATATGATGAGCTTACGATGTGCCAAACTCCAGCCTGGAGTTTACACGCATCATCTCATTTATTCATCACGGGAACTGTATGAGGTTCCACGACGCTTACTGCCAGTTTATGGACAAGGGAAGGAGGTAAGCACCTCGCGAACACATCACTGGCACGTACAGAGCAAGACTCCCAACCTGGCAGTCCAACTCCAGAGCCAACACTCCACTAACCTGCCATGGAAGACTCTTCATCTTTGCCCAAAATAAAGGAAAAGAAGTAAAATACAATAGAGGAAAATCACAGAGACCCCCATACCGATATGATAATTATGTGGCAACTGTATGTCTTTTGAGAAGTATCCTTCTCCCAGAAGGCTACTTAGCCCGTCTGCCACCTTCACATTTTGATATGTCGTGGATGACCGTGGTGGCAGGTCGAAGTCTATGGCCTTCTGACATGGAATATCCAGTTTTAGGCAAGCAGCCAAAATACGAAGCTTGTGAGCATTGCTCTCGTCACCTTAAAAAAAAGGGAGAAAGAAAAATATACAGTTAAGAAGAAATATTAATGTTAAGCTTAAGACATTGCATTAATGTACCTATATTGCTAATGATGATTCTTCTCAGGAGGAACCTGTGTGTCTCCCTAGTCCCCACAGAGCCTACACCGGTGCCCGGTATTTGATAATGCTTTAAAGTTTAGAAGCTCTTTGTAGGTGACTTAGTGTAAACTCTTCACTGAATGATGAGCAATGCCCAGGAAGGTTCAAATGCCTTATGATTAACCAAAGGCCAAGCTGGGACTCAAATCCATGTTTCCTGGGTTTTAGAGCTGTTTCCCCCACTGTCACTGCCTTAAAAAATCAGCACGTGCTATTCCTGCTTCACAAGTTGACTCTGGAATTTCCTAACATTGTTTGTAAAAGAATTTAAACGTCTCTATTCTCAGACCCATTACTGAATTTTGTACATCCAGCCAGATATTGCTTTTCTTTGTAAAGACCCAAAGTCAACAATTAATTTCGTTCTAAGAGTAAGTTAAGTTCACTACTGTGGAAACTATCTGAATGCTTGATCTAAAAGCTTGTGTCCTCATTACAGGCCAGGAGTGACAAAGTGATTAGGGCTGCAAAAACTGACTTGAACTCAGCTCCAAAGGTGGTATGTAAGGATTAGGAAATACAAACGCCTCCGATCGAGGCATAAAGAACATGGTGAACACGCGGCCTTTGCACAGGTGCAGACGGTACAAATAAAAGGAACAATGGGGATGTGTTTCTGATCCTTGCCTTCTATACCTAAGAGTCGGTCATTAAAGGAGGCTGCATAGGTTTGCCGGCTTGAAGCACCGACCTCTGACTTCACCATTTTGGGTCCTTTCCTCAGTAGTATCTGCATGTTTTAACTAACTCTGCTCTAACAATGACCCCATTCAGAATCACAAGGAAGCTAGCTAGTGGGACTGCCTTATTTCAGTCACGACCGTATGCTGACATCATACCTGGTATCAGCAGCTCCTTGATGACATCCTTTTGGAGAAGTGGATTAATAAGGGCCATGGGGAAATGGTTCATCAAGCAAAATGAACACACAGCATTCAGTAGATTTTCAGAAGAGATGTTGTGAAGATAACCGGTCAGAGAATTAACCATAACTTCTTGGAACCTTCGAGGGAACAAAGAAAAGTCAGCTTTCAAATATAAATAGAAAACCAGGTTATGGTAGGGAAAGTGGGGTGTCAGAGAACCCATGGCTTTAAGGAGTCCAAAGAAAGGAAGTGAGAAAATCAGACTGGTAGTATCCGCATGTCCTTGAGGTCAGGTGCCTATCTCACAATAAATATAGGTTCTCAATAAATCTTAGTTGGCTACTGCTACATGTCTTGTACAGAGTAAATACTTCATAGGCTGTGACCCATTTAATTACTATTAACACTTTATGGGTAGGTATTCTTCTCATAATAAAGATGAGTAAACAGGTTCAGAGAGGCTGAGGAACTTGTCCAAGAACAACCAGCAGGAAGAAGCAGAGACAGCATTGGAATGCAAGTTGTCAGGCTCCAGAGCCTTCTAATCATTCTCCTGAATTTTTACCATGAGTATGTCTGTAAGGTCTGGAACACTCCCAGTTTTACCAGCAATTAAAATTCTGTAGCTATAAATATTCTGAGTTAAAAGAACTTCCAGCCTAATCCTACCATGCAGAACTAATGCTCTACAGTATGGCACGGCAGTTAAGCATGGATGAAGAGAGCGAAGATCCAATTACGCGGGGTCTCTTGCTCAGGGTGACATGATAATAAATGGCACAGACAGGCTCTGAGTGATAGATTTTATGCAGAATATATGACAGTAGAGGAAGGATGCTCCAGGACGCTAGCCTGGTGATGTGCGGCTACCTCCAAGCAGTGTTGCCTGGAGGAGGTGGTACCTGAGCTTAGGACATAAGCTATCTACAGTTCTGGAAGAAAAAAACGAACGACATGCAAAGGACAGTGATGGCACACAGGAAAGGAAGGAGACAGAGCAGCTTTGCGGATAAGGAGAATTTCAGGACGTGGAAAAGATGCAGTGAGCCCTTGTGCACGACGAGGCTATACAGGAAATGGCCTCAGGTCAGCTGGGAGGTCCCATGGGCAGCAGCGGATGGCTGAGGGACGGAGTGGGAGGCTGTGATAGGCTAGAGCAGGACTGTGGGAGTTACTAGGGGAAGAAGGGAACAGGCCCCAGAGACAGCAGTGAGGCCAGAAAGGGTAGGCGGCAGAGGACCGTCTTTGGAGACTGGGGGGGTAATCACCTCTCGGATCTTCTCATCCCACTTCTATATCTCCTGCTTTAGTTAACACTCAACTTTACATCCTTCCCTGCACATGCTCTGCTGTTCTTTGCTCCCTGACTTGAATATGGTGTCGCTTCTGCTCAGAATCTTCTTTCCTGCTTATCTGTCTATGGTTGCCTCCTATCTCCCCACCTTTGAGGATCTGCTCAGGTACCACCTCCTCCAGGCAGCACTGCTTGGAGGTAGCTGCACATCACCACGCTAGCGTCCTGGAGCATCCTTCCTCTACTGTCATATATTCTGCATAAAATCTATCACTCCAATTTTCATGCTGTCTTTAACTACCAAAATCTGTGCCAACCTCACCCATTACACAGAATCCTGGCAAAAAGGACTATGTCATGGGAAGCCTGGCTGGCTCGGTTGGGGGGGCATGTGACTCGTGATCTCGGGGTTGTGAGTTCAAGTTTCATGCTGGGTGTACAGATTACTTAAATATCTTAAAAAAAAAAAAAAAAAAAAAAAAAGGACTGTGTCTTACTCATCTTCATCCTGAGTACCCAAGTACTTGGTATAGGTTTTCTGGCTAAATAAACCAATTTAGATGAGGAAGACACAAAGGAGAGAATGTCTGTAGAAAAAGATGAAGCAAGAGTAAGGATGTACAACAAGTTGTATCCATTAAATATGTACAGCTTTTTACACGTTAATCATGAGATGAATAAATAAAAGTGGTTTTAAAAATCATTTCATACAGTTTTTAGTAAATAACTGATGGAGGAAGAGGAGAGGGAAGAGGACGCAGGAAAAGAGAAAGAAGAAGAAGAAGATCTATGGTGACCACAAGTAAGCCACAGACGTTCTGGAGTTCAGGAGCACACTGAGGCCCAGAGATGCAAATCTGGGATTATCTACGGGGTGGTAAGTACAGATCATGAAGAAAAAAAGAACTGAAGTAGTGACAGTTGAAAAGCTAAAATGTTTTCTTTCTTGGGTTTCAAACCCAGGAACACACTCTGGATTTAACAGACCCTCTCTCCCAGGAGCCACCACATAAACAAAATTATTAATGTGCCACATGTGGATATACAATGTGCTAAGTAAGCCAAATTTTCTACCACTCTCTGCTAATCAACTTCTCAAATGCTCTGAGTTAGCCTGCTTCTAAAAATCCACCACTGCAGCCGAAGACACCATCATCCTCTCTCTCTCCCCTGAAGTATTCCTTTGGTACCTCCATTTACTGCCTTCCTCTGGAAATCCAAGGCTTGACTCCTTAAGTAGTCTGGAAGAACAAGGAACATGATGCGACAATGTGGACCACGCTGTGTCTTGGGATGGCCACAGTGAGTTGAAAAACTCATTAACCACCCAGTGTTTGTTCTCCTAATACCATGGAATCCATGTGGCTGTTCCTGGAGTTCTACTTACCACTCAACTTGACACTGTCAAGAAAGTACTAAAGGTACATGGGAGCCAGCCTCAGAAGAAAACCAATCAAGGAGAACAGAAAGTGACGGAATTTGGGGGATACTTGGAAACCTTCATTAGATGCCTATTCTGTGCCAGGTCTTGTGCTAAGTTCAGAATAACAAGAATCTGGGTCTGACTCTGGAGAGCTTTCCAGCTGAGAAGCAGACACAGGCTTTCTGACAAATAATCCCAGCTCTGTGTCAAGGTTCAACCAGAGATTCATATAAGGTGTGACAAGCACAGGGGCTCTGGAGGCAACAAGCAGGCAAAGCACAGGAAATGCGGCACAAACCAAGTTCTTCAATACAGTGCAGGCTACGGTGGGCAGCTGGAGGCCAGCACTTCTTTGGGTACATACTCCAAAAGGAGGGTGTGGGACCCAAACTCAATCGGATCTCCTCTTTTAGAAATCCAAATCCTGATGGAAACCCCAAGGACAGAATGCAACTGAAGTCAAGTCACTCAACGGATGACGGAGACGGTCTGTGACTCCTGCCACTGAGACCCTCGGAACTGGTCTAGTTTATTCCTGTCATCCTGTGGCTACCCCACAACTCTTTTACACAGATTCACCCACTTAATCCTCTTAAAGACTCAATGTGATTAGGAGTAACTCTTATGTCTTCTCCCCATTTTAACAAATGAAGAAACCCAAGCACAGATCAGTGGCTTGCCAAAAGTTAAGTAGCTTATGAATGGCAGAGCCGGGCTTCAAACCTGAGTAATACATCTCCAAGGTCTGCGCTTCTACAAAAATGGCATCTTACATATATTTTCTTTCATTTTTAGTGAACTCAAACTGATCCAGAGAGGTAGAAAAGATGTTCTGGGTGGAAAGCAGAGGTAGGAAAGAGCCCAGCATGTCTGAGGAACTGCTGTATTTAGTAGTAGAAATGCAAGGTTAAGGTTAAAAATGAAAATTATAGAAAGCAGTAATTTGGGACCAAATGGATAGTCAAAGTCAAAACTAACTATGAACTTAGGAACTGAGGGAATAAGGTAGGAGAGTTTCAAATGAAGACCTAGGCTGAATTAACAAATAAAACCATAAAGAACAAAGAAACAAGCAAGACGACCAAAAAGAAAACAAAAAAACAAAAACAAACAAACAAACAAACAAAAAAAAAAAACCCAGCAAAAAAACCTCCACAAATAAAGACTACCAAGCCTTGTTTCTTGATACAGGTGGCAGCCATGGATGTGCTCACTTGTAACAATGTATTAAGCTTATGATAATATGTAACCTTTCCTTGAAGTATGTTATGCAGCAATAAAAAAAATTTTTAAAAGAACAAATACATACTCTGAGGTCTGGCATTTGTAGAAGTGATTGAGAGAAGAATACACATGAAGAATACAGATAATGCTTTTCATGTTTAGAGAGGCAGGATCAGCTATCACTTTCTTCATGAACACGTCCATCAGATCAGTATGTCGAAAGCCAAGGTTTTCAAATAAAATGAGGAGAAAGATAACCTTTAAAAAAGAATGAATTGAGGGAAAACATTTTAATAATTATAGAATGCTACCAGTAATTTTTTTTAGAGCTCAAAAAATTAAAACAGCAATAGAACTGTCTGGATGAAGAGAATATTCCCTAAAAAGAAAAATTCTCTTTTCCTCACAAAATCCATTCCAGCAATTCCTGAATTAGATATTAAGTTAATAAGCAACCCCTTTTTATAAATGAGAACCAGGGCATACAATGGTTTCCATAATTCCATCTCATTTAAAAATAAATCCTTTCTTACAACATCAGATCTAAAAACTACCTTAATATACAATGGAATATTACTCAGCCATCAGAAAGGATGAATACCCAGCTTTTGCATCAACATGGATGGGACTGGAGGAGATTATGCTGAGTGAAATAAGTCAAGCAGAGAAAGTCAATTACCATATGGTTTCACTTATATGTGGAGCATAAGAAATAGCATGGAGGACATTGGGAGAAGGAAGGGGAAAATGAAGGGAGGAAAATCCAAGGGGGGGATGAACCATGACAGACTATGGACTACAAGAAACAAACTGAAGGTTTTAGCAGCGAGGGGCGGGGGATGGGTTAGCCCAGTGGTGGGTATTAAGGAGGGCATGGATTGCAGGGAGCACTGGGTGCTATACACAAACAATGGACCTTGGAACACTACATCAAAAACTAATGATATACTGTATGGTGACTAACATATCATAATTAAAAATACCTTACATATACCTTTTCTAAGGTTTTTCAAAATGACCAACTCAACTTTGAACTATTCCACATTCAAAACATGTAAGAGGTAATTCAAAAATTTCTATATTCAATATTGAGTTGTACAAATGAGAACAGAGATTAAATATACTGTGATTAAATTAAAATTTCCAGTTCACTTCTCATTTCCCTCTTGGAGACTCTCACTATTAGTATTTCTCTTTCCAAAACTGATTTCCATGGTAAACTCAATATGCCCCTTACCCTCCAAAGTAAAGTGAACCTAGGGACTGAACACAATTACCACTGTTTCAGTACAAAAAGAAGCTTTTACCAGCTGCTTCATTATATGTTTCTAATACTAATACAGCCCCCAAATTTAAAGGTTCTTACTCTGGAAGAAACAAAACAACTTTCCATAAATAAAAGATAGACATGGTCACTAAGTAATGACATTTTACACTTCAAAATGCATAAGCCTATCACATCATCTGTTTTTAAAAAAAGAAAAATAGAAAGATAGAAATAATCCTAATTATCCAAATTATCATGCTATCTTTTAAAAAACAAACATAAGAACAAACTTTGGACAACATAGTTTCTCTTTCAGAAAGATGGTTAAAAGATTAAATAATATATTAACAGGAAACTCCTAGACAGAAATGATAAGGAGCTATTCTTTCAAAAGTCATTTCAACATTGGAATATTTTGGTCTCTTAACTGCTATAAAGCTGATACAGAAATACCCAGAATGTTAAATGAATTGATCTGCTTCTTGGAAGTTTCTGAGGCTTATTCTAAACTGTTAACAAACTTACTTGCTTTAACTTCCAGATGTCAATAGTCGTAGCCACATAATCTGCTATTCCCTTAAAAAGATCTAAATTATGGTAACGGAGGTCTCTGCAAGACTGCAATATGTTGATGAGTACTTTCAAAGGACACCCATGGATATTACCTTTAAAAATGAGTTAAATAAACAAACAAAAATTACCACACAGCTTTGAATGTAAAATCCAAGATACTCTACACTCAAAATGTTTGTTTCTTTAGAAAAATATAGCACTGCATTTTGTAAAAGACAAACACAAAAAAACTAAAGTCAAAATTAAATTTAGATCTAATCATATCATCAGTTATTGTCTGTATAACAGTAAAGTTTTTAAAACAAATACAGTCCAAAACAGTAGGTCAGATGCTAAAAATCATGAAAGAAAAATTCCCCTTACCTAGGACCATCTTACTGCATTCATCCAGGAGAACAACAGAGCGGTGATTCATGGCAGCTAATGCCTCAAACATGTGCTGGCTATTCAAATCAGAAAATTTGTCTAATTCTCTCAAGGCTTTCATCTAAAGAAAAACAAACTTCAATTTATAATCTCTGGCAAAGTAAATTAAACTTTTATTTTTAAGTAAAAAGGATAAAGTTTGAGCAAAGTGAAATATACAATGAAATATACAAAGAAATATACAGGTCAAATATACACATTTATATATACAGGGGCACCTGGGAGGCTCAGTGGGTTAAGCATCCAACTCTTGCTTTCAGGTCAGGTCATGATCTCATGGGTGGTGAGAGTGGGCCTGGTGTTGGGGCTTGACACTCAACGAGGAGTCTGCTTGAAGACTGTCTCCCTCTGCCCTCCTCTTACTCCCACATGTATTCTCTCTGTCTCTCTCTCTCAAATAAAAAAATAAATCTTTAAAAATATGTACCTATTCATATATACAAATAAATACAAATCTACTTCTATTACTTCACTCTAGCAAAATTGAACCTGAAAGCACAACAAAGTCTAGGAACTAAGAGCAGATAATAAGAAAAAAAATTTTTTTTCAAATCTTACCCACTTTAAGAAAATTCAAAATGTGTTTACCTCCAGTTTCCTTTTAAGAGCAATTGGTGCATCTTTTCCAACACATCTTATCAGAGCTTGTAATGTAAAGACACGTTCTATTTTCCAGACTCGCTGATCAGCTAGTATCCTGTAATTAAACACAATAAATACCACAATCCTAAATTCTGAAAACCAGAAGAATTATTTTAGAAGTTATATGGTCGAGCTCCTACCTCTAGGCGAGGAAGATGGACCCTACAAAAATAATCTACCTGCCCAAGGAAATGTAAGTAGTTAAAGATTGAAGACCAACTATTTCCTCTCACATTATTCTACTATCATGATGAGTACTTTAAAAGGACACCCATGGATATTACCTTTAAAAATGAGTTAAATAAACAAACAAAAATTACCACACAGCTTTGAATGTAAAATCCAAGATACTCTACATCAGGAGATTATAGTAAGATATCCCAATGCATCCGCAAAGACAAAGGAAATTAAGTCTTATTCTCACTGACCTATGACATTAGATCAGTTGCATTAATTTTATAAATTATAGAACTCAAGCTCTTTTTGGGCCAGGTCCTTATCATGTAATCCCACAAAGTACCCAAGTAACTGTTATGAGCTGAATACATGTCCATGTGCTCCCAGCCCACATCAGTTATAAGATCAATTTAGAATTCAACACCATTCATACTTTTTTTATGGTGGACCCTAAAAGAAGCATTATTTCTAGTGATCCAGAATCAGGATTTTAAGTTTAATAAGGTATTAAAGACTCTCCCCACCCAAATAAGGCAAGTCAACTTTCATTGTAGTTTTTTATTTGAGATATACACAGAGTAGAGAAAGCCACATGAAGAAAGCACAGGAGAGTGCTTACCACAAACCTGCTCGAAGAACGTCCACATTCTTACATGGCTCCATTGCCTCTAAAATAGCTGACAAGACTGAAAGACATTTCTCATCACACTCATTGATACGTTCCTATTGAAAAAATTACAAAAACACTGCAGATAAGCCTATTGTAGACTACCTCACCTAAGCAAAAGCACTGAAGCTTTCAATTAAATGATTAAGTATCAAACCAATAATTCATAGCCCATAATAAACATCTTTGAGAAAAAAATTTCATATGTAGTGAATTTTCCAAATAACCAATACACACTTTTACCTATCCACACATTTTTTACATTTACCATTACCACTGAATACCCACTTGATATGGATTGCATTCCTCTGCTTCTGAAATAACTTTTATCAAACACAATTTTTACTTCTTCTTAGGACTCAAGCTCAGCATGAAGACAAGGGGTAATTTGTCCATTCCTAAGAACCTTAGACAGCTCTCCGCATAACTTCTCTATATGCTTTCCTGGCATCAAATTGTAACTTCAGTTGTGAATCTTCTGATCCACATCTGCTATCCATTTTACCACCACTATCTGGGTATCAAGGGGAGCCCAGGCTCCGATTTCTTTCGGATCTCTTGGGTTGAGGCACTTATCTAGATTCTAGAAATGGCAAAGGGCATACATAATTCAGAAAGTGAATAGTAATAACACAGCTTACTTAGTGCTCTACAGTTTAATCACAACCAATTCATACACCTCACAAGAGTAGTTGTCATCACAGGTGGGAAATTTGGGCTGAAAGAGGTATGCTCTTTTGCTAAAATGGAGTGACTAACAAGGCACAAAGTCTCAGGTCAAAATCAGGTACTAAGTAGAAATGGAAAAGGCTGAAAGAAAAAGAAAAGAGGGTTTCCATAGCAATTCACAACATCCCATCAATATCTGCTGTGAAAGAAAGACTGTTTGGCTAAAAGGCAAATTCACTAATGACTTACTGACCTTTCACCTTTAGCTAAAATGTCTTTACAACATTCCAACAGGTCAATGAGACACAATCATACATATATATATATTCTGATTCCAAATATTCACTCATACTGGACCAATGCAAGATGCTATGCTGATTTGGATACCTGTCCAGGATCTAGTAAAAGCATTATCAACCAGAGAGTGACTTATTATAATCACTTCTAAATAACTACATAGGGAATACAGTCTACCAAATAAACATGGATATATTGTGTGGTTTAAACGCACACACATAAAAATTCATTCTTATGAAGGACATATAGAAATCACAGTAACGTAAAAAGCTAAAGTTAAAAACTCATATCCTTAAAAACTTAATTTTATAATAGGACAGGACTATAGGGGTGCCTGGGTGGCTCAGTGGGTTAAAGCCTCTGCCTCCAGCTCAGGTCATGATCTTACGGTCCTGGGATCGAGCCCCATATCAGGCTCTCTGCTCACCGGGGAGCCTACTTACCCCTCCCCACCTGCCTCTCTGCCTACCTGTGATCTCTGACTGTAAATAAATAAATAAAATCTTGTGGGAGGGAAAAAGGATAGGACTATATATGAGATTATCCTCAAGAAATTTAAAAATTATTTAATTCTGATCACTGAGTCTAGAAATCTGAGATGTCCACCCTTAAAAGGTAAATTATTACTTCAACGGACTATCATTTCTTCATCACATCTGGTGCTTCAGTGAGAACAAAGAGGACACGGACTCCCTTGCTCGAATCTAAAAGTGGCTCTTTTAACCAATTTCACCCTTCCTCCAGTCCATTTCTAAAATATAAAGTTGAACATGTAAACACTTTGCTTAAAATACTTCAATGGATCCCCCAATGCCCATATGATAATTCCAAACTCCTTATGAGGGCATAAAAGGCTCTTTATGATTTAATCCCCCTCCTCCCATTTCTAGCCTCAGATCTTGCTTCTACACCAGGAACTGCTCCTCCCCAGTCAGAATTACACAATTTGTTCCCTACTCCCTCAAACACATAACCCCAGAAGTCTATACTTCAGCACCACTAAACTACTTTCAGCTCCCCAAACCTGCTGAACTTTTCTTCTGGATGGAGAGGCAATCCTCTTCTGCAATACTACCCCCTTCACTATCCATTTTTCACTCACAAACTGCTGCTCATTCTTTGGATTCAACTTGGATATTATCTCCTACTGAGCTTAAATCCTTGTTCTACCATGAACTAGGGGTTTGTTAATTCACCCAGCAAATTAAGACCTACAAATATATTAACAGAAAGGTAAACTTGGGCAGGTTATTTAACCTAAGCCTAAATTTCCTAATCACTAGTAAAATGAAAGCAACTGTTTTAAAAGGTACACTGAGGATTACATGAGGCAATTCTGTTTTCGAACTATATGCATATATCTCTGCCTCAAACTCTAATCCTGTATCCTCCTCCTGTCTCCTCTTCCCACCATAAAGGGGAAGAGGACTTCTAACTTCTCCTAAGTTAGAAGTCGGTTATACACTTCTACAAGATAGTATTTTCTTTCACTGTGCTAGAAGCTCTCTTGTGGCCATTATATTGTCCATAATTATATTCCCTTGAGCTCAGGTCAGTTCCTATAATCTAGCAAATGTCAGACTTACTAAATGACATTGGTTAGTTTTGCAATTGCCTACAAAATATGTCTTCTCCTTTATGTTATAAGGACAAGAATCACGTATCCTAAATCTCTCTAGTGACAAGTGTAGTAAATTGATACATAATTGACACGAAATAAATGTTTACCATATAAATAAATGAATTCACTAGCTGTTTGACTTTAGCCAAGTTGCTTAACATCACTAAATCTGTTTCCTTATCGGCAAAACTGAGGTAAACATTGACCTGGCAGGGCTACTGAAAGGATTAAATAAGTAAAAAGCGTAGGTACTCAATAAATACTAGTTCTCCCCTCTTGTCTCTTACCTTCAACTAACCAACCTTTTCTTGTATATTTGATATCTCTCCTCATTTTAGTTTATTACTATTAGTCACCTCTGGCAAAGAAAAATGGTGCAAGCTTTCATAAATTTCCATAGCAAAAGGAAGGAAAGACCTGGTTAACTTATGGTCTCTAAATCATATATATGCAGAAATAAATATAAACTACCTATTCCACTAATAATTTCTTCCAAGGAGGATACATCTCTATTTCCCCCTCATTCTTTTAAGATGTGCCAGCCGTGTAAAGTGATATTTACACCTCTTTTTGATTTTACCTGGACCACCCTCAGCAAAGTCTGTATCAGCAGAGTGTTCTGAGGAATTCCAAGCTTCACCATAGCATGAAGACTGAACAGCAGGTGGTCATAGTGCAGGATCTTGGATTCTCTCATCATTTGTTCACACAGCTGATTAAATGCAGGGTGGTTAAACATTAGTTGCTTTTCAACACGCTTCTGGTCATCAGACATCCGTTTAGCAATTATCCACATTGCTGAAAAATAGTTACTACTGGGAAATGTAGGTTGTTCTGAAAACTTATCTAACACATCACTCAAAGAACTACACTCCTCAGATAGCTTTTTATTGTTGACAGGGGTTGGTTTTGTTTCCTTGGTGAGCACATCTTCACTGGAGGCCTTATGATGAAATGCTGCCTTCTTCAGTGCATTATCAGAGTCAAGAGAGTGTTTTGAATCAAATGACAGTCTTCTAGGACAAAGCGGTCTGTTGACTGTAAGGACTGTTTCAGTGCCTATCCCCTTCGTTTGAAAATTACCTCCTGATTTAAAAATTAAGGCATCCTGAAACAGATGTCTAGCAGATGACTGCACTCCATTACCAAAGTCACTTAAAAGAAGGTTTCTTGGGTTCCAGTTTGAATAAACAACTTTTGGTCTGGAAAATCCCAAAGGATACAGCCTTATTGTTCTGCTTGTAGGAACTAAAATACTGAATTGTCTGAGGTTCCAAAAAATGGCACCTGCTCTGTTATTCATTGCGCTATCCACTCAAACACTTTCAAATCACTTTAAAGTAGTCTCTGATGCAATATCACTTCAAGGAGGAGTGAAAGAGAAGAAATGCCGTTGTTTTCCTGTAGGGAAAGGAGTTATAAAAGGAATAAAAATTAAAGAGAAATTTTTACTTAATGAAATGAAATGAACTTAATAGACACCGAAGTAGGAACCTATGGAGACTTTAAAAATTAAAACGGTAAAACTACTAAGGGGCACCAGGGTGGCTCAGTCGGTTAAGCACTGCCTTTGGCTCAGGTCATGATTCCAGGCTCCTGCATAGAGTCCTGCATAGGGCTCCCTGCTCAGCAGAGAGCCTGCTTCTCTCTCTCCCTCTGCCTGCCGCTCAGCTTACTTGTGCTCTCTCTGTCAAATAAATAAATAAAATCTTAAAAAACAAACAGACAAAAAATAATAATAATAATAACAGTAAAACTACTTTACCAATATGGGCTTCCTCCACTTCTCTGGGAGAAGCCAGGTTACCTTGGAAGTAGTCGTTGTATAAATGAGTTTAAAAAATAAATAAAGTGAAATTACTGGTGAAAAGTGTTCCCACAAAGTTTCTTAAGAAAGGGATTTTATATATGATCTCTTTGATATGAAGAATTTGAGAGGGGGGTTAGGTTGTGGAGAGTAGGGAAGGGAAAAAAATGAAACAAGGTGGGATGGGGAGGGAGAAACACCTTAACAGACTCTTAATCTCCTGAAACAAACTGAGGGTTGCTGGGGGGTGACGGGGGTAGGGAGAGGGTGGTTGGGTTTGACACCGGGGAGGGTATGTGCTATGGTGAGTGCTGTGAAATGTGTAAGCCTGATGATTCACAGACCTGTACCCCAGAGAAAATAATGCATTATGTGTTAGTAAAAATAATTTAAAAAGAAAGAAAGGAATTTTATGTTACCATTGCTTTGGAGATGCCTTCAATGAAAAAGTTTTAACGTTGACGAATCCTTTTTATCATGAAGATTTAGCAACAGCAAACCCGGACTTTAAGAATATGGACTGGGACAAGTGAACCGCTGAAGAGAGGAAGCAACAAACCAAAGTGATGCTTGCACGCGGCCTGCGATTGGGAGGGTGACACAATCGGCCAGTATCGCCAGATCTGTTAGGAGATAATACTTCCCAAGGTGGGCCACCCAGTATTAACCCACCTCCCTAAAGTTAAGGCCCAAGCAACTCCTGAGACTCTTCTCCAAAGGCAAGAAGTCTAAGGTGTAGCACAGCAAAGTGCTGCGCCTATTCTCGTTGCCCACTCACCTGAGGTCAGAACCCCGTGGTCTATATAGGCGCAGCCATGACAGCTTTCCTGCGAGAGGGGCGTATCGCGAGATTTTACGGATCCTTTATAGGTCAAAAAGCTTACGTTCGCGGTAGTCGGAGAGGTTTGCTCAGAGAGAAGAAAGTTTACCGAAGAGAGCGACTAGTTTCCTTGGGTTCAGGGATAGGGAAAAGCATGAAGCTTTTAAAGACAATGTATGATCGCGTGCCCCAACACCTAGCCTCTCTGGCAGGGTCCCAGACCCTGCGCTCAGCTTCAGAGTGCGCCTGCGCCACGCCGTGGTTGCCAGGAAACCGCCGAGCCGCGGTTGTTGCCGGTGGGTCGTGGATTTAAAATGGCCAAATTCGTGCTTGCGGGTGAGTGGTCCCCACGTCCGCCCGTGGTTCGCTCAAAACATCGACAACTACTCACCCCCTGTGGTCTCTGGGCAGTGATCTTCTTAACTGCCTTTTGTTTTGCAACTCCAACCTCTATATGGACCACCCCAGGCTTCTTATGCATTTATTTAAAGATGCTTATTGGGCAGGGTCCTGTGCAAAGCACTCCCGGACACTGGGGACACAGTGAGGGGAAGATATACCCGGGCCCTCGAGGAACTTTCAGTCTCACGGATTACAGAAACATGTAAACAAGTAATTTTGATTTACTGTAATTAACGAAATGAGGCTGATGTGCACAGGGCTCTGGGAGGTGTTTCAGGAGCTGATTTTTGAAGGTTTGGGATGGGGAGACCATTCCAGAGAAAGGCACAGAGGCTATAAGTCTCATAGCCTAATGGAGGAACTAGATATGGAGGAAGTGACTGGATCTAGGGCCAGAATGGGAGAAGCAGGCAGATCCTTGCACTTAAAGTGCACCAAACAAAAGTGTTTCAACTGAAAGCAATGACGAGTCTTAAAAATTCCTTAAGCAAGAGTATATCTTTATTGGGTTTGCATTTTAGAAAGCCCATCTTTGTCAGCAAATGGAGGAAAAGGATGGAAAATGTCACTGGCATCCCGAAAACCACTAAAGGGTTTTAGTAAAAACAACAGGCTATTGTACCTGCCTCCGTTCCTTCTCAGCAAGTTTCCTGAAAGAGTAGACTGCTTTAATATCTTCAAGTACTTCTTCCACTGAATCTGGCTTCTACTTCTGCCTCCTGTCAGAAATGACCTTCACCAGAGCCACCAATGGCTTTTACAGAAGCTGTCCGGTCCTAACTGGAACTTTCTGATGCATTAACGCAATTGACATCTCCCTTCTGCCTAGAAATCTATTTCCTTTGCATCTTTATTCATTCAGAAGAATATTTTTGAGCCCTGACTGACTATATGTTGGGAAGGCAGCGATACAGGCACATACAAAGAATGTTGTATATGGGCCAGTGGCAGAGGTTTCTATAGGAGCAGTAGCAGGGGCCTTTAGTCAGGCAAAGCCTTCCCAGAGGGAGTGGTTTTTTAAGAGTAGATCTTCAAGCAGAGTTACCTACTGGAAAGGAGGTAGGGAAGAAGAGAGTGATTAACGGATACGTGGCAGGGACTGGGGTTGGAATGAGAAAAGCTAGAAAATGGAAATAGATTTAGTAGGATTGTAGCAAAGGGTACAAGAAAGAGAGTATCATAGGCTGAAGCCAGAATTAGATATAGATTCTTATGAGCCATGTTCAGTGTTCCAGACTTTATCCAAGGTACATAGAAGGTGTTTTTGGAAGGAGAGGACATAATCAAATTTGCATTTTATTTGAATGTTGTTCTCTATGGAAAAACAAAGATCAGATGCCAAGACCCCAGTTAGTTGCAATAGTCCAGAAAGGAGATAGTGGTGGCCTGGCCTAGAATGGTAGGCAATGAAAATGGAAGGAATTGAGTGGACTGGAGAGATATTAGGGAGGCTGAATTCATAGAACTAAATGTCTGATTGGCTGGAGGAAGGCAAGGGAAAAGAAAGAATTAAAATTATTTCCAATCAGTGGTTTGGGAAAATGGGCTGATGAGTCATTAAAAAAAAAAAAAAAGTGGAAAAGTAGGCTTAATACTCTGGATATCCCTAATTCTCTTAAATAACTGAACATAAAGAACATAAGAGAAGGAACAAATTTAGTGGGGGAGCTGTGGCAAAATCTACCCTAGATATGCTGAGGGCCTATGAGACATTCAGAGGGAGATAGAAAAATACAGGGAGGTATAAACATCTAAGTAAGGCGAGAGCTCAAAACTGGGTGTGCAGATTGCCACTTGAACCCAGGAAATGGAGGTCAGCCAGGAAGAAGGCAGAGAGTATGCAGATTCTTTGAGGAATGCTAACCTTTTAGTAGATCGATAAAGGAACAAGAACCTACAAAGTATAGTGAGAATGAGCAGAAAAGTAGGATGAAAACCTGAAGAATGAACCCAACATTGTGGGTGTGTCAGAAAGGTGGAAGAAGGCAAATGCCAACAAGCAAACGTCTGCAAGAAAAGGATCAAAATGGATCCATTGGATGGAGTGACGTGGAGGTCCTCACTGTGGCGAAAGCCAGGTTGCAGGGGGATGGGAGGTAAATGAACATTGAGAACTGGGCATGGCGAGTTTAGAGAAATTTCTCGAGAAGTTTTAATACAAGAAGACAGGTGGAACACAATAGCTAGAGAGGGACACACACTTTTTGTTTCTTAAGACAGGAGAAATATAAATGTCACTTGACTGTATTCAATAGGATGGCAAAGGACCATTAAGAATAGGGATAAGATGGGGGCACCTGGGTGGCTCAGTGGGTTAAGCTTCTGCCTTCGGCTCAGGTCATGATCTCAGGTACTGGGATCAAGCCCCTCATGGGGCTCACTGCTCAGCAGGGAGCCTGCTTCCCCCCCCTCTCTCTCTGCCTGCCTCTCTGCCTACTTGTGATCTCTAGCTCTGTCAAACAAACAAATAAATCTTTAAAAAAAAAAAAAAAGGAATAGGGATAAGATGGTAAAAGAGTTGTTAACCAATTAAGCAGAGTTGGCGGCAGTTCTGAGGGAGGAAGAGGGTGGGGTTTAGTGCCTACGTGGTGAGGTTAGAGCTGAACAGGAGGTAGAAGCTGCCTTCTAAGAATAGGAGAAGGAAGGAAAGGATGAGTCCAGATGCAGAAAGCCTTGAAGGTAGGATAGCAGGAGGTTAGGGGATTCCCCAAATGATGACATTTTGTATGACTTGGTTTTGTTTTTAGATCACTCTTTTTTTCCAAGATTTTTATTTATTTATTATGTTAGAGGGAGGAAGAGAGCACACGCCAGGAGAGCAGCGGGCAGGGGAGAAGCAGGCTCCCCACTTAGCAAGGAGCGCAATGCGGGACTTGATCCCAGAACCCTGGTGTCATGACCTAAGCCGAAGGCAGACACTTAAACCACTGAGCCACCCAGGCGTCCCTGATTTGGTTTTGGTTTTATAAAGCAGAAAGCAAGTTTATCTCCTCTGACAGTGTGGGAAAATGGAGAGAAGGAGGAGGTTTGCAAGAAGGGGGCCACGTTTGGAATGGAAATTGTGGAGAACAGAAGAGAGGGCTGATGAGGAAAACAGAAGGCTCTCCAGGCAGAGTTGAAGGCCAGTTGAGGCTGGTGACCATGAATTCATAATGGCACCTCTCTGCTGGCTTCTACCATGTTTCTCCAGGGGTGCCGAGACACAGAAAGGGCAGGTAACTGTGTTCATCTGGGGAGAGAGGCTTTTACCAAGCTGATTTGCCAGAAACATAGTGGGGCAAGATAATTTAAAACAGGAGCCAGAGTGTGGTTTGAATTCATGAACCATGGATTTGAACTAAACAGGGAGGCCAACAGACAGGGAGTGGTTGAGAGGGCTGATGATTTAGAAGTCGCTATGAAGTGGAAGAACTCATGACTGGGAGTAACTGGGGAAGACTGTTGCAGAGGGGTTCTGTCCCCCCGACTCCCATCAGATATCCAATCCATCTGCTCTGGTGGCTTTATCTTCCTGCGTGTTGATGGCTGCAAAATATGTCTCTGAGGCCCTTGCATGGGTCCTGCACTTCAGACTGATAGGTACAGCTACCTGCTGAGCATATCCACTTAGATAGACTGCACACACCTCCAGCTGCACTTGTCTGTAATTAAACGTCTTACCTGTGACTTCTGTCCAGTAAGTGCAGGATCATCTACCCAAGCCAGAAATTAGGAATTAGCCCAGACTTTTTTCTCTCCCTCAGCTTCTCTTCCCCGGCCCCGCTGTACCACTCCCCACAACGCATATCAAATCTACATGTGATTTAACCACCACTCCTCCCCTCACCCCTTGCCTTTTAGTGGCTACTAATGAGTAGGTCATTATTCGTAGTTCATGCTTAGTTAGTAGCATGGCAGCCCCTTAGAGAATATGAGGTCTAGCATACTACTGGAGGAGAGTAAATATCCAGTAGCCTTTTCTTCTTTCCACATTTTATTACTTAAGATTTTGACCTCCTATGAGATAATTTTATTTTTACTACTGTTATAAAAACCAGAAGTTTATATGGTGGCAGTTTATATTATAATTCTATGTTATAAAATGTATCATAACTGTATGATTAGTTCTATAATTATTTGACAAATACTTATAACTACATGATGGTTTCTGTGTGATATAAGGAAATGTTGCAAATTTGAACTCTTTTAGGTAGAGCAGATTGCCCATATTATGCTAAAGCAGAACTCCTAGCAGACTACTTACAAAAGAATCTTCCTGATTTTCGGGTACATAAAATTACACAGCATCCTCAGGTTTGGGAGGTAAGAAGCCTTTGTTGTTTGTTAAACTCACACACTCTACAAAAATGTGTTTTGATTTAATGAAATATTAGCCAGTGTATCAGATGGACCTCCAATAATGGATATCATGTTCCACTGATATTTTAACACTAATAAAATTAATTCCTACTTAGCAGTCTCAGAACATTATGTGTTTTTTTTTCCTCACACCTAGTAAAACAAATGAGGCCCTAACCAATCAGTAGAATAAATTTAGCTGTTTTTTTCTCCCAAGAATCTAGGTAACCTATATTAATAGGTTAATATAATTAGTTAATTATATTAATAGGTTAACATTTCATTCTCCATTTGATTTCTTACATGAAGCACTTGCTTATTTGAAATACCCTTCTTTGGGACTGTGTTTCCCCACAAACAGACAGAGATTTGGGGGAAGGAGTTTCCTTTACGGGGGGTGGGGTGGATACCCTTGGGAACCATGCCGTGGGAAGGAATGAGGACAGCAGAGCTGTACAGTGGGAGAGGTTGAACCACTGTGGTGCTGTGGCAGAGGGCTCCGCCAGCCCGGACCTCTGAAGCTGGGGTGGCCCTTCAGAGATACCTCAAATACAGACAAGAAGCAGAGCTTTTGTACTGACACAACTAACAGTCCTTGGATGCAGGCTGCTTCTGGGCAGGGGACTTAACACTAGGCCAGGGAAGCTCTCTGAGGTCATTTCCTGGAAAGAGACTCAGCACTGAGCCATCGTGTGACCCAGGGAATGAGTGTCTCAGTCATAAAGGGGAAATCTGAATGACATATGACAGGATCTGCTATAGCTCACCAGTTGTTGTGTCTTTTGGATCTACATGCTCCATATAAGTTCACACCATCTGGGAACAGCTCTTCTGGGTTTCTGGTTGGTGTCTTTCCCTGGGGACACTTGACAAGAGGATAGTCAGTGAAAGGAACGAACCATAGTCTCTACTGCATATCATTTTAGGGCTGTAACTGACACTCATCACTGTTCTTATCTATGATCCAGTGTCAATCCCCCTCCCCCTCTTCTGGTCTAGGTATAGGTACCCCTGTATCTTCAGGGGTCTGAGTCCTAGTTTCCCAGGCTGTGATTGGATGTGACTGCAGCAAGTGTACACTTGCTGTCAAAATTGAGCAAGGCAGTACTAAGGATGCCCCAGTGGCTCACCTAGATGCCTGCCCACATGTCCCTGATCAGCAGGGCCAAGTACTCCTTCCAAGATGGTAACTCCCTTTCCTTGACTGTTGTCTCTTGGTGTAGGAGCTCAAAGTGACCAAACGGTAGCCATAGCTTAACGTTTAATGGAAGGAACTCTTCCTGATAGAAATACCCTTGCACCTCTGGAATTTAAAATCTCCAGATCCATAGAAGCTAGAGTTAAGTGGGTTTGGGGAAGCACAAATTCCCCAAGTGGGTCACTGGGAGTAAACAGGATCACTCTTAATTCCATCCCTCAGTTCCTGGATTCATGTGTTTCACCTCGTGGGGAAAGCACTATACTGAATCGTGGTGTATATTGCATCCCAAAAGACAGTGCTTTATCCTTATAAGGCAGCAGCCTCTGAGCACCTTCAGTGGACAGTCCTATCCCTCTCTCAGGCCACAGGGTGATGTAAAATATGATAGGGCCAGTGCATCCCATGGTTACATGCCCAATCCCACACGTGCTTTACTCCAAAGTGGTTCAAAGTGATGTTATACAGAATCCCATGTTGCTAGGTTGAACATTTTATAAGCTCTTGGGCAGGGTGCTAGTCAAACCCTATAAACATAAAAAGTAGGCCTTTGCCCAGAATCTATGTTGATTCCAGTCAAGATGAATCACTGCCCTTTCTAGGATGGAAGGGGTGAAATGCAATCAGCTTGCCACTAAGAGGCTGGTTAGTGTCTTTGAAGGGTAGTGTCATTATCAGGGAGTCAGTGTTGGTCTCTGTTGCCAGCACATTGGACACTTAACTGCAACAGTGGCTCGATCAGCTTTGGTGAGTGGTGGCTTGTTCTCTAGGGCTGTGGTATAACCTCTGTCTCTTTTGTGAGCCCATTGTGCCTTAGCAAAGAGATTTTATCTGCTGGATTTTCCCGTGTTTTTTCACAATAGATGTCCTCTGGTGGGCACTGGCCCAGCCTCTTTTATTTCAGCCTCCTTGATTCCGCTGGGGAGTCCATGTTGAGCATGTTCCTCAATAGCTCTGGCCTAGGATAGACAGCAGTCCTTTTAATGTCCTTTTGACCACATTCATTTTGATGAATGTGGTCATTCTTCAGGCTCTTCTGGAGAACGTAATGGACTAGTAGGTTTCTAGTCTTCCATAGTAGCATATCCACTCCAGCATGCCTATTTTTCTAAGCTTTCTGATTCCTTCTCGCACTGTCTTCTGTGGTGGTCTGGCATTTCTGTTTCACTTAACATGAACCATCACTTTGTCCAACCACTTGCATTCCCGGTCTCCTCAGCAAAGAAAGCAACTTTAAGTACCTTTACTTGGTCAACAAATTTGAAGAAGTATTTTGTATTTGATTAATTAGTTATTTCATTCACCACTCATTTCTCTATTTATATTTTATAGTGTAAAGATATCTAAATTTTATTATGTATATTCAGTGGTGGTGGTGGGGGGGGACAAGGTAGTTTGTGTCTGAATTTGCAGTATGGAACTGAATTCTGAGACAGATTCAATGGATGACTTCTCTTGGAATATCATTCAATAGGAGTGGTTAAAAGATCTGTGTGAAAAGAATAAGTGGAATCACAAAAAGTCCCCCATCATTTGGAGAGAGCTGTTGGATCGTGGAGGAAAGGGGTTGCTTTTGGGAGGATATAATGAATTCCTGGAATATGCCCAGGTATATGGATTAATTTTGTTTGTCTGCTCAAAACTTTACCATCCTCTCATGTCTTCCTCAAATGTCTTGCTTTCCAAAGTATTCTCTCTGTTCTCTTCTCTTTTTTTTCATATTTTTAATTAACATATAATGTATTATTTGCTTCAGGGGTACAGGTCTGTGAATCATCCCTCTTACACCCTTCACAGCACTCACCATAGCACATACCCTCCCCAATGCCCATAACCCCGCCACCCTATCCTTCTCCCCACCCCCCAGCAACCCTCAGTTTGTTTCCCCGACATTAAGAGTCTCTCATGGTTTGTCTCCCTCCCTGGCCCCATATTGTTTCATTGTTTCCCTCCCTATCCCTCAGGACCCTCCCACCCCACCTCTCAAAGTCCTCATATCAGAGAGATCATATGATAATTGTCTTTCTCTGGCTGATTTGTTTTGCTTAACATAGTACCCTCTAGTGCTCTCTCTATTCTGTTCTGGCTTTCAACAAGAACTTTCCATCATGATCATTGTCAGTCTTGACATTTTCTTTCCTAATATTTAGCTTTACTATGGTGTCACCTCTAGCATGACCACTGAGCTGATGAAGTTAATTGCCCAAGAGAACCTGGAGACACATAAGGAGAAAGAACTGGAGGAAGAAACCAGGAAAGACCTCATCCAGCCTTTGCAGGTTTGGATCACCAGGTGGGACAGTCGAACTCCAGGACTCATGAGATTGGGTGTTATTTAGAAAGGGATTCAATCCATGGTGGAAGAACACCTGAATCTCAAGTTTGAGATCCATATGTGTAGATATGTGCATGTATAGATATGTGAGTATCTACATGTATATCCCCCAATATAGCTGCATATTTAAGTTTTAGGTTATAGGTATGTGTATATACACACACGTATGAAATCTAGGAGCAACCGTATAGCAAAGATCATTCCGTTGATAACCCTGTCCTTATCTCTTGTCCCCTCATTCTGTGTGTCTCATGCTATCCGCTGCTGGCCTTCTTGCTCTTCGCCATGCCCCCCTCCCTCCCATTCCCTCGCTCTCTTTCTCCTCGCCCCACTCTGGTCGCACTGCCTGCTGCCCTCCCACTCTTTCCCACTTGCTAGGGCTATCCTCCTGTTGAGTGCCGGCCTCAGTAACCAGTGTGTGGCGGGACCAGCCCATGGTTCTTACTACGTTTGCAAGACCCCCTTAGCAATAACCATCAGGAAACATGGGGAAAAGGGGTTTGTTACCTATACATCCTGGAAATGACATGGCACCCCTGAAGCCACACAGTGAAGTCACTGGTGGGGAGAGACAGACAGACAGACAGAGAGAGAGAACATGTGAGCCCACGTGGGCCTGGGGCTTTGCTTTTATTGGGGTTGAGAGTGGGGGACTTAGGTTTGGTGGGCTCACTGTATATTGCTGAATTTAAAACTTAGGAGTGGAAACTTACAGCTTGGAAAGAGAAAAAAACAGGTGGTCCAGCTGGCTGGTTATTGACATCGGAGATGTCTAAAACAATGGAGCCTCAGAGTGGGAGGACCCCTAGCGCCATAGTGGTGTGGCTGGCAGTGCATTTATTACACGTAGACATCTTTGAAGCGGATACCTCCTCAGCAATCAAAACTTATAAAAAACAGAAAGCAAACCTGTCAGGGTTTATTACTACACCTCAGTTTTGCTCCTTCTTCCTTTTTCTTATCTCTTGTTTCTCACGCATTCAGTCTTGGGCACACCTCCATTAGCACCTTCTGTCTCTGCACTCCCTCTCTCTCTCTCTCGGTGTCCTTTGCTGTCCTTTTGCTCTCTCTCTCCCTCCCCAGCCCTCACTGTGTCTCTCACACACTGCCCTTCTTTCTTACTACACCTGCATGTATCCTAACATAATGCTTCTTTGGGAAATTATTTGTTATGAAATAGTTCAATACAGAAAAGAATTAGGAATGATGTACCTCATTGTACAACATGAACCTCACACCCAGATTTAATAAATATTACATCTCCTTTAGATATTTTTAAATGATTAAAATGGTACAGATACAGATGACACCTTCATTGAACCCTTCCCTAAACCCACTGTGAAATTCAAAAATGCCCAGATGCATTTCCAAACTCCCATCAGGCTGATTACACCTGTCGATTGGTAGCCAAGCTATAGAGTACCCAGATACTTGCTGAGTTGTGGGTACAGATACATGATACCTAGCCTAGGCTGATCCTAGGCTTCTTTACAAGGATTTAGAAAAGACAGTCCTCTCCCAAAAAAATGTCATGACTTTATAGATGAAAGTATAAAGTAGGAAAGAGCTATGGTTAAATAAAACTTGTTATTTCCTTGACTTTTTATAAGAAAATGTAAATATGTAATTAAAGTACTATGAAACCATTCTTTTAAATGTTGCTTTCTCCATATTCTATTTTATTTGAAGTCTTTTTAAGCAAGTACATTTCTTATTTGGGGATTGTTTTCAGATGGCCAGAGCAAGGGATTAGTAGCAAGCACTTTTTTGCTCAACTTTTGCTTTCTTGCCTTAAAAAGTCTATGTCTATTTAAGATAGTAAACCACCCTATTAATGGACCTGCAGAAATATCTATTAAGAATAAAGGCTTAGCAGGAACAAAAGATTTAACTGTTCATAATCCGGCTTTGCGTTTTTATTAGCGCATCTGGTCGTGTCTGCTACAACCTAATTCCCATCTTGACAAGTGGCGAAGTATTTGGAATGCACACGGAAATTAGCCTGAATCTACTTGGCAATAAGCAGGCAGAAGAAGATCTCCACATTATCATGACAGAGATGCGAGACCTGGTGGCCCCCTTGCTCCGGAGCATCTCCATCTGCACCCAAGTGGAGGACGCCTTCCGCCAAGCCCACGTGATCATCATCCTGGATGAGAACACTGACGGGGAGGTGTACAGTCTAGAGGACTGCATTCGAAGCCAGCTTCCTCCGTGTAGGCTCTATGGATACCTGATCGAGAAAAATGCTCACGATTCTGTCAGAGTTATTGTGGGAGGAAAAACATTTGTGAATCTTAAAACATTTCTGCTTATGAGATACGCCCCAAATGTGGCCCACAACATCATCGCCGTGGCGCTGGGTGTGGAAGGCCAAGCTAGAGCTGCACTGGCCAGAAAACTAAGAACAACCCCCTCGTGTGAGTGATCTTCTGTTTCTGATTCTATTTTTTTTTTAAGATTATATTTATTTATTTGACAGACAGAATACAAGTAGGCAGAGAGAGCAGGCTCCCTGCTGAGAAGAGAGCCCGATGCGGGGCTGGATCCCAGTACCCTGGGATTATGACCTCAGCCGAAGACAGAGGCTTTAATCCACTGAGCCACCTAGGTGCCCCCTGTTTCTATTTTTCAACAATGTGATTTCAAATCTGCTAGGAACATGCCCCTTAGGATTATTCTAGACATTCTAGATATTTGGAATAGAAAGTATGAAGCAGATACAAAGATCTCCCTACTGTGTGATTTGCCTGCAGTGCGAACATTTTTTTCTTACAGTTTTTCCTGATAGGCTGACTTTGTCCATCATTTAAAAAATTAAACCAATGTTTACTATAATAAGATTTCCATTTTTCATGTTATAATTTGAAACCTAATATTTCAATTTTTCATAATAATAATCAACTAAGGTAATCCATGTTTTAAAAAAATCTTTAAAAAAAATCGTCAGGGATGTGTTTAAGTGGCCTCACCCCACTCCCCACCCATGTAACAATGCAAGGTTATTAAACTTGTTCGCGGGGTCCTGCTATCTGATCAGCCTCTGGCCCCAATTAGTCTTGGAACTGGTAGACATCAGAACCTCATGAGGATGAGACTAGATCAGAAAATGGATTATTGTATTTAAAAGGGGAGTGCTGTATTGGAAAACATTTATCATCTTCAACAAAGATGTTAGGTGTCGGTGCCTTGAGATGGAGCAGGTGCAAAAAAGCCCATTGAGAACGCAGGGAGGTACAAGGCATTCCCTCAAGACAATGGGGAGACAATGAAATGTGAGCCTGGCATGCTCTAATTCAGGGCTATAAAGGGCTTTGGGGAGCCCCTAACACATTATAGCAAGAACTGTTTCACCCATTGCTTTACAGTGAGGCCCAAGAACCATCTCTGCTGGTATTCTCGCATACAGATCTTCAGTGCCTCACCCCCAGGACCAGTGATTACCCTAGCCAAATTACTATAAAATTTTTCAGTAGGAAAAAAAGAAACATTTTCTAATCATTTTATCTCTGTGCCAACCTTACATACAGGTATGTAGACACTGCTTTATCACAAAAGATTTCTGATATGTCTGATATGACATCAAAGTGCCAAGAAGAGGCAGTGTTACAAAATTTAAAACAAGGTGGGGACTTTCAACCAGAAAGCTGCTCTCATATGGGCCTGGTGGTGCCATAAATTGTATGCTCTCCTATACCCAAAGCCAATAAGCATATGAGAAGCAGAAGAAAGATAAATGGAAAAATGTTGGGTAAAGGAAAGAGAGGCTTTGGAGGGACAGCAGTCAATGGGAATGGTCTGCAGAGCACAGCCAACAACGCCAGTGGAGCAAGGGGAACTAACACCAGTGATGTCTCCTTGACGTCAAGGAGAGTCATTCAGGGAAGAGCCCAGATCCCAAGAAGGTAACAGATCTTTCCAGGATATCCCTTGAGTTTTGTTCACATATAACCCTGTTATGTGTGACATCAGACCATGTGCACTGGGTTGGTTGAAACTCTGTTGCGAGTGACAGCAAGTCCACTCAAAGAGATTAGTCAGAGAGAGAGCTTTTTTTCAGGCATAGGTGGATGCTGAGGCTCCACTGACGACAGCAGGACTGACTTGTGCTCTCTCTTGATCTATTACTCTGTTCTACTTTCCTCAGCACTGGTTTGATTCTCAGTCAGGCTCTCTGTATGAAGCGGCAAATTGGCCACTGGTGTTTCCAGACTCATGCATTCATGGCTGAGCTTGAGCTTACCTCTGGAGAAAGAGGGCTTGCTCTCTCGAGTGCACAAAAGTAGCAAAATAATATCTCATTGGCCAGGCTTGGGCCATTTGCCCATCTCCAAATCAATCGTCATGGCCAGGAGTCTGGAATCTGGGACTCATGCCTATTGATAGACCTGAGGGATAAGGACAGCCCCACCCCAAGCCATATGGACTGAAATTGAGAAAGGGTAGTTATTTAAAGGAAAACCGGGATGCTGTTAAAGAAAAGCAGTAGGAAGCAATGTTAGGAGGAAAAACAGCAGATGTCCACTATGATTTTCTCTAGCAGAGCTATATAGAGCCTGAAGTCTGACAAGAAAAATTCTTTTCCCTACTGCCTGCCTTTGAACACAACCGTGTGCGAATGTGATACTTGGAGCTGCTGCAGCTGTTTTAGGACCATGAGGGGCAGGCCAAGAGAATAGCATCTTTGAGCTGCTGAGCAACCACCAGTGTTACTGCCTACCTCAACTTGTTATTGTCTGAGAAAAGTGAACTCCTAGATAAGCCAAGTCAGAAAGGATATTTCATTACTTGAAACCACACAGCAATCTTACCTCATGCATAGCAGTAGAGAATTTAATCTCCACCGTAGGAAGTGGTTAGACTTTGGATAGTCTTCAAGCAAATAAATAAGTTAACAAACCAATAAAATGACTTATTATCACTGCAGTTACACCATTCCTAGAAGATCCACAGCTTTAGAATCATAGAGATTTTAATCCCTATTTCTTTCTAACCCCTATTCTCTTATTTTCCTTCACAGTACATATCACTTTGTACAGTAGTTGCTTTCTTACCTGCTTCCCTCCACCCCCAGAATGCTGCAAGGAGTTGGGGTGATGTGTTTCCTTCTAAACCTTCCACTCAAAATGCCTCACACACAGAATCTAATTCAATTACTTATTGATTAGAATGTTCCTGGGGTCCTCTCGTTATAACGCCTTCCTTCTGCAAGGAAATGAAACCCATCCAGGTCTTAAGGGATTTGACCAAATCTCTATTCCAGGCTAGAATCAAGAACTCTTCGTCAGAACCAAAGCAGATAAAAAGTTCTAAACACTCTAAGCAGAGGGTTTACATTAGGACCACACCAGTAGTATAATTTTCAGTAGCAATGTCTTCCAGGGAGCATTTCAGTATTTCTTGAACTCACTTATATGGTCTACACATGACCATGATTAGGAATTGCCAATCCCTGATGATCCAAGAAATCATCCATGTCATTTGTACGTTCGGGGGAAGCATAAACGTAGATCATTTTACAGCAAAAAGATCAACCCTAAAACAAAAAATAGAGTACAGGTCATTTTTTTCTATGCATGCACATTATTATGTTAATTTTAAATTTCTTTTTCTTCGCAGGCATCAAAAATGTGATAGTTTGGGGTAATATTAGTGGAAACAACTACATCGATCTGAGAAAAGCCAGGATTTACAGATATGAGAGTGCTATTTGGGGACCTCCTAACTATTCACGCCCTGTTTTGAGCTTGATTTTTGATAGGTAAGGTATATTTTTAAGTGAGGTATACTAACAATGCTGGAGACATATAGAATGATTGTTATAATTCTTTAAATCATCTTAGAAGTCTTTGTACCACAATGATGTGACACTGGCATTGTTCATAATCACCTTTGTTTATGTGCTCTATTGAAGATACAGAAAATTTCACAGAATCACAACTGGCCAATCCCCACATCCAATTTATTTGATTTTACTATTATGAATTTTTATATTTCAGAGTATCCCTAAAGTAGCTCACATAGTCCTTTAAATTTATCTCTAAAGCAAGCATATGCAAAATGAGTCTTATTTAACACAGAGAGAGAGAGACATGTATCCAAATTGAAATTGGTGGAAACATTTTCGAGAATAAGGAATTAAGACAGTGAGCGGGCCCTGGCCATGCTGGACATTCTGCTCCAGGAGAGGCAGGACTGAGGACCGGGGAAAGAGCACGATCTCTAGAACCAAGCCGCTTGGGTTGGGATTCTCAAGCAGCTACTTCTTAGCTGTGTGACTTTAGAGATGTTATGTAACCTCTCTGTGCCTCAGGTTTTTCATCTGCAAAATGGAAATGGTCTCATAGTCTGGGTCTTACAGGGTCGTTAGGGAGATGAAATGGCTTGGTACAGCCCCAAGGCCCCTCCCCCGACCGCAGTCAGCACCATCTTTATGACAGGGCAGGGGAGGAGAGAAGGGAAGGAGCAGCTCTGAAGCCTCTTTCTAAGCTTTGCAGCCCCTTTCCAGCTGTAACACTTCCTGTCCATTGCCCCTTCCTCAGGCCAGGGATACTTTTTCCATGCTCAGAAATGGTGTGCCGCCAAGCCCACCCCCCTGGTACCTGTTTCCTTTGGGTAAAGGCAGTGTCTCCTGGAGCTGTAGGCGCTGGCTCAGGAGGAACAGCCCTTTATCAGCTGGACGACTCCCTGAATTTGAACTTGAGATGATAACAACGACTTGGTTATTTCCCCAGTTCTCACTGTGCATAATTCAATGTGTTAGGATATCATTTTCTTTAGGATAAAGGATACCACTGGTTCCAAGATAACATCTGCATAAAATAAATTCTTTGTAACGGGAGTAACTGTTCTTGGAGTCTGACTACTTTTTCTGTGTTCCGATATTTCATTTGTTTTTCACTTGACACTTCAGGATTCCTTTCTGTGATATTTCATTACTTTTCGATTGACCTTTTATAGGATTGAAGAATGTTGAAGAAGGAAGGTGCACAGGACGTCATATTTCTCCTTTATGGAGATGATTTCTTCTACTGAGATCCATTGACCCAAGGAGCATTGCTTCATTCCCATTCCTCCCTCCCTCGTAAATTCATTTCTTTCTTTCTTTACAGTGAGTGGGTAAACAGACAATACGTAGAAACTCTTAAAAAGCTGACAGCCACAGGAAAACAATTTGGAGCCATCTTAGCTGCGCACAGTATAGCTACTACATTGAAATACTGGTACCATGGCTCGCCGCCTGGGGAGATCGTGTCTTTAGGAGTACTAAGTGAAGGTAAATCTGGGTTGGTTGGTTTGTTTTTATCTGGTACTACTTTCAGACCTCCGTGTATACCTGTGCTCCTGCTTCTGTGTCCCCACCTTCTGCCTTACCTGGTCTGTAAGCTGTTGGATTTCCACAGTTTCATATTCATGTACGTATTCATTCATTCACTCACTCATCCATTCAGAAATTCTGTGATGTTTTGTGTGAGTGCACAGGGAACAGGCACAGCGCTGCTGCCTTCAGGAGACCTAGAGCAGAGGGAAGAAGAGCCAGCTACGAAAACCCAAGTTCCACTGAGCTGTTCTCACTGTATCCCAGCTGAGGAAGGGAAAGCAAGGTCGGTTTGAGGGAGACAGCAGGAAGAGTCAGCACAGACTTCAATAAAGTGGTGGCCCCCCAGGAAGCCTTCAGTCTGAGTAGTGTTGACCTGACAGACTAGTGTGGGAAGAACATCCCGCAGGGGCCACAGTGGCTAAGGTGTGGGGTCAGGATATGAAGGGCACATCAGGATGCAGACCTTAGGGCACCAGTGGGAGCATGGAAAGCTTGCTCTCTAGCTGCAAATACTGTATATATTTTTTTTAATTTAATTTCTTTTCAGTGTAACAGAATTCATTGTTTATGCACCACACCCAGTGCTCTATGTGCACATGCAGTATGTGCTTTCCATAATACCCACCACCAGGCTCCCCAACCTCCCACTCCCCACCCCTTCAAAACCCTCAGATTGTTTTTCAGAGTCCATAGTCTCTCATGGTTCACCTCCCCTTCCAATTTCCCTCAACTCCCTTCTCCTCTCCATCTCCCCATGTCCTCCATGTTATTTCTTTTGCTCCACAAATAAGTGAAACCATATGATAATTGACTCTCCCTGCTTGACTTATTTCACTCAGCATAATCTCTTCCATCCCGTCCATGTTGCTACAAAAGTTGGGTATTCATCCTTTCTGATGGAGGCATAATACTCCATAGTGTATATGGACCACATCTTCCTTATCCATTTGTCCGTTGAAGGGCATCTTGGTTCTTTCCACAGTTTGGCGACCGTGGCCATTGCTGCTATAAACACTGGGGTACAGATGGCCCTTCTTGTCACTACACCTGTATCTTTGGGGTAAATACCCAGTAGTGCAATTGCAGGGCCATAGGGTAGCTCTATTTTTAACTTCTTAAGGAATCTCCACACTGTTCTCCAAAGTGGCTGGACCAACTTGCATTCCCACCAACAGTGTAAGAGAGTTCCCCTTTCTCCACATCCTCTCCAACACACGTTGTTTCCTGTCTTGCTAATTTTGGTCATTCTAACTGGTGTAAGGTGATATCTCAATGTGGTTTTAATTTGAATCTCCCTGATGGCTAGTGATGATGAACATGTTTTCATGTGTCTGATAGCCATTTGCATGTCTTCATTGAAGATGTATTTTTACAGCCTCCCTGCTTTCATCTGCTAAAAACTATTTCAGGGGACTTTAACCGTTTTTGAAGTGCAGGAATGTGAGAAGAGATGATGTTCTGGGTTCTGGGCTCCATCTAAAACATCTCTTCCATTGTGTTTACTTTCTCCCTGTGTAAACTCATTCACCGCTGAAGCTTCCTGCCTCAGCCTCTCTTCACACTGCCACCTGAACATCATGTGGTCACCTCAGACAGACATATATCAAACCAAACTCATTATCTTTCCTCTCCATTCAATCCGCCTCTTGTGTTCCTTATGTTATTAGTGGAGCCACCATCCTGCCTTTTATTCCAGGGCTAACCATGCAGATCAAGGAAATCTCTCCAAATCCCCCAAGTCAGAAGTCATCTATCTCTCCTCTGTACATGAACAGCATTTTGTTCCTCTGTCAGGGAGCACATTCCAGCCCCCTTATTGGTGGTGTGGTTCATTGTGTAAGTCCCTCCATTAGAGTGCATACACCCTGGGGGCAGGGCTCTGGCTGGGTCTTCCTTCACAGTTAGACACTCAGCAAATCTTGTTTCAGTTGCAGCAAGGTATATGGGCATGCTTTTAATGAATAAGGTGAATCAAATCAGTATGTTACCTTTTTAGTGTAATAGGCATTTAAAACCTTATCTTTATTTGCTAACAGTTTAATTAATCTCTGTAGTAGTTTACCAATAAACAGTGCAGTATTGGAGGCAAAGAGCAGGTAATCCCTGGCTCCCTGAAACCGTGTAGTTATACTCTCTATGTTGTCCACCCATAAGGTTGGTTCTTTATAGATAAAAAAGAGAGTGAGCAGAGAACCACAGAAGCCCTTTAAGGAAAGGCCTTTTAGGTCCTGGTTTGTTCATTATCTTCACATTTTTGTTCTACAGACAGCATTTTAGATGACTAAAATGGCAAGAATAATTTTCTTGTTTGATTGAGGCACAAAAGGCAGTGGGGGGCAACTGCATCTGAATGCTGCTTAGTTAGTAGTAAGTATTGTCCATCTTTTTATTTGGAACACATCCAAACTGGGCCCTGGAAGCTGCTGGGCAATCATCAGCTTCCCCAACCCCTTCTCCCTCCCACCCCAGCTTCACACTGTAGCTATGGGACCACCACAGCGGGCTAGAAGAGCGCAGGGCCAGCTGGACAAATGTCTTGGGGTCTTAGGCTACTGAGGGGGAAAGGGAAGGCCCTAGGGAGCAGACAAAAGGAGTCCAGAGGAAATGGAAGAGAAAGACTGCATGAGCCCCCGAGTTAGAGGCAGGGGGTCTGAACCAAATGAGGGGGAACAGAGGGGTAACGAGAGGGAACTGTAGTTCTTCTTTCAGAGGGTAACGAAGGAGAGAGCTGTCCGAACTGGGAGAGATGCTCAGGCAATATTTCTAGGTTAAATGTTTGAATCCTCCTGGGAAAGGAATTCTCAAAAATTTAGTTCACCATTACCAGTAAAAATCATGTACGATCTCTGTCCTTTTCTACAATGTTTTACATGATGGGTTTACTGTTTTGAGCGCTTCTGTTTTGCCTTGCTTTCTATTTGCTTACTACAGGCCAGTTTGGTATTCCTGAAGGGATCGTCTTTTCTATGCCTGTAAAATTTGAGAATGGAACTTGGGTAGCTCTTACAGATCTCAAAGATATTGAAATCAGTGAACCAATAATGACCAGAATGACAAGTGATCTCATTCAGGTAATGTCCAAATAGATACAAGAGTGATGACTTTGATAATGACCATAAACTGATTCCTCTGGGCTAAGGCATACACTGAATTTCTGTAGGTTCAATTTATATCCTCTTCCTAAAAACAATCAGGAGGCAATAGGAGCTTGAAGAAATCAACAGAAGACCCTACTCATTACATTACATAATGTGTGGCATGTTAAAAATATTTGTTGGTTACTTAAAAATCAAGACTCAGAATATTTTTCTATTGAAGATGGATTAAGTTAGCAATTGTGGTCATTTACTTCTCTGATTCTAAAATTTTTCAACAGGAGAAACTTGTTGCACTTGGAGATTTGATCAGTTTTCAGCCCTATCAATCAGGTAACCTTTTCAATGTGATATTTTATTGAGCTGCTACTAAAAGACTATTAAAATATTTGTTGGGGCACTTGGGTGGCTCAGTTGATTAGCACCTGCCTTTGGCTCATGTCATGATCCCAGGTACTGGGATTCATGTCAAGCTTCCTCTGACAAGGAGACTGCTTCTCCCTCTCCCTCTCGCCCCACCCTGATGCTGTGCTCCCTCTCGCTCTTAAGATCTTGTCTCCCTCAAATAAGTAAATAAAATATTTTCAAAAATTAAAAAAATTGTTAAAACTGAATTGCTATTAAAAAAAAAACTGAATTGCTATTGAATATTGATCATTATAATCCACGTTTTATCACTTTTAAACGAAATTTCTGACAAAATAAACTGCCAAGGTCAATGTGTCCTTCAAAATAAAACATCTCATAAGAATGCTGAAGAAATCCCTTCTTAAAAACACAATGACCTTATAAATGTATGTGTAACGTATGTATTCATGTCCCAGACCTGCTGTAACAAATGACGACCAGCTGGGTAGCTTCAACAATAGAAACTTAATCTCTAGCGAACAGGTGAGATTAGCAGACCTAAATCCAAGTGTTGGCCGGGACATGGTCTCTCAGATGGCTCTAGGGAAGCACCCTTCCCTGCCTCTTCTGCTGGTAGTGTTTGGTGTCCTGGGCTATGGCTGCATCACGCCAGTCTCTGCCTCTGTCTTCATGTGCTGGTCTTCTCTCTGTGGGTGTCTTGTTTCTTCTCCTTAAAAGGACACCAGTCATCGCAATCCAGTACGACCCCATCATAACTTGGTTAAATCTACTAAAACCCTATTTTCAAATAAGGTCAAATTCATAGGTATCAAGGATTGGGATTCCCAACACATCTTTCTGGGAACACAATGCAACCCATAACATTCCATTTACTTTTAGTTCACTTAAAAAATACATTTTAATAAGCTTATTTTTCTCACTGGCACCTTCTTTAATCCTAAACTCATAAGGAAGTTCTATCATCTTTCTTTAATCTCTAAATATTGAAAATATTTAACAAGTATGTTATAGATTCCACTCAATCAAAATAGTTGCTGCCTCTCAGAATGAATTAACTGGTAAAAAGAACCTGGTAGGAGACAGCAGACTGACCTTGGTCAGGACCAGAGAGGGTTTAAGTGAGGTCAAATATGGCAGTGTGGAAAGGACAGAGAGACCAGACCTAGAGGAAAAGATGTTTAAGGCAGAGGATGGGCTTTGGGAATTCAGATCTTGTTCTGCCTAGTGGTCAACTCACTGGGAATGGGCCAAAGGAAATAAAGGCCAAAGCAGCATGGAATCCAAGGGCACAGACACAGAAGTCTGAAGAGCAGTTGGTTTTCACTGGAACTCTTTTATCTCCAGAGTTTAGAAGCCCTCTGTGCGGCTTCCTGCTTTTGCAGAGGAGAGCTGCAAATTCCTTTTCTGAGAATGGGCTCTAAAGCAGTCAGTCTAAATTTGACTCCTTTGACTGGTAGTTAATCCTAAATTTTCCATAATCTTGCATTATAGAGGGTCTGATGAAAAAGAATAACCTGATTTTATGCCATTTTCATTAACAAAGTTCAAGTTATAGATACCTAAATAGCTAGCTAGCTAGATAGATAGATCGATCAATCTTGATTCTGTTATCTTCAGACCTTGCCCAAAGCACTGTTCCAGAGATTCCAAGATCAGAGCATTGAAAATAATCAGAATTTTGCACAGTTTGGAGATCTCTACTTATTAGCATATCAATGAGATGATTCATGCATGAGGTTTGTTTAATCTTTTTGCTTAATTTAATACTTAATTTCTTGACTTTAAGAGACTGACTTAGCCAAAAGCTAGGAAAAGACCACCTTACCTACCTCATACAATGACCAGGAAAATCAAAGAGTCTCAGATGGTAGGTATATCAGTTGAAAAAAAAAAATGTCCTTTATAATCCAAAGCTTAACACTAAATTTCAAAGAAAGGAATTTGACCATCTATTAGCCGCAAGGTAGGAATTAAGTCTTTTGTAACTCTCATCCTATATTAAACAACCAGGTCATATTTAAAATCTATTAAAATCTTGGAGGAAGGGGCGCCTGGGTGGCTCAGTGGGTTAAAGCCTCTGCCTTCAGCTCAGGTCATGATCCCAGGGTCCTGGGATTGAGCCCCGCATTGGGCTCTCTGCTCAGCAGGGAGCCTGCTTCCTCTTCTCTCTCTCTCTGCCTCCCTCTGCCTACTTGTGATCTCTCTCTGTCAAATAAATAAATAAAATCTTAAAAAAAAAAATCTTGGAGGAAATTACCAGATATTCATTGAGTACTTTCTGTATGCTGATCACTGTGACAGACACTGGGGACAAAATGACAGAGTTATAGCCCCAAGACATGTCTGGAGAAAGGAGCCCTGAGAATACAAAGAAGTAAATGCCAGGATATACAATGAATTAAAAATGTCAATAAAACAAAGCAAGACAGATCAAAAGGAAAGAGAATATATAATAAATAATACAGAAATGCATAAGGAAAAGAGAGTTGTAATATACAAAGGAGAAGACTTAGTCATATCTTCAGATCTAGTTGGGACTTAAGATGGCTAAAAGTAATCAAATGATCATTGATTTATCCAGAAACTAGTGGTTCTGGGTCGCCTGGGTGGCTCAATGGGTTAAGCCTCTGCCTTCAGCTCAGGTCATGATCTCAGGTTCCTGGGATCAAGCCCCGAATCAGGCTCTCTACTCAGCAGGGAGCCTGCTTCCCCCTCTCTCTCTGCCTACTTGTGATCTTCCTTTCTGTCAAATAAATAAATAAAATCTTTAAAAAAAAAATAGAAGAAACTACTGGTTCTTACACAGAAGGTGAAAATATTCTAGAGATCTATTGTACAACAATGTATACATACATATACAGTACAATTTATTGTGCTGTACACTGAAAAACCATGTTTAAAAGGTAGATTTCATGTTACATGTTTTAGCACAATGGAAAGAAAGAAAGAAACAGCATTAGGTCCTAGGGACATGAATGGAAATCAAACATTGTTCTTGCTCTCAAGGTGCTCACCATCTAGCATAGGAAACAGCAAAGCCAATCAAAAACTACCCTGTTTAGGGGTGCCTGGGTGGCTCAGTTGGTTAAGCATCTGCCTATGGCTCAGGTCATGATCCCAAGGTCCTGGATCAAGCCCACATCAGGAGCCCTGCTTAGCAGGGAGTCTGCTTCTCACTCTACCCCCTTTCCCCCCCCCCCTCTTCTCCCCCTGCTCATGCTGGCTCACTCACTCTCTCTTTCAAATAAATAAGTAAATTTTTTTTTTCCCTTAAAGGGACGCCTGGTTGGCTCAGTCAGTTCAGTGTCTGCCTTCAGCTTAGGTCATGATCCCAGGGAGCTGGGGTGGAGCTCCGCATAGGGCTTCTTGCTCAGTAGGAAGCCTGCTTCTTCCTCTGCCTGCCCCTCTCTCTCTCTGTCTCTCATTCTCTCTGACAAATAAATAAATAAAATCTTTAAAAACAAACAGGGGCACCTGGGTGGCTCAGTGGGTTAAAGCCTCTGCCTTAGGCTCAGGTCCTGATCTCAGAGTCCTAGGATGGAGCCTCACGTTGGGTTCTCTGCTCGGTAGGGAGCCTGCTTCCCTTCCTCTATCTCTGCCTGCCTCTCTGCCTACATGTGATCTCTGTCTGTCAAATAAATAAATAAAATCTTTAAAAACAAACAAACAAACAAAAACCCTACCCTGTTGAGAAAGAAGTAGTATGTAGAGAGAGGTCCAGGTATAACTGAACCACATTGGGGCTCTCCTGACAGGGACAACAAGGTTAGGAAAGGCTTTCAAGTACAAGGGACATGGGAGCTGAGTCTGGAAGGATGAGTAGGAATTACTCACGTCATAGTGGAAAAGAAACCCGCAGGTGGAGTAAGAGAAGCTGTGAAATGTGCCCCACCAGGAGGAGACACATGGGCAGAGGAAGCATTTCAGGTGACCAGAGGTGTGAACTTGAGGCAATCTAAAGCTGTATTGAGAAGACAATAAATGGAGTCACTTGGATAGAACGGAGGATCCTGAAAGGATGAGTAGGACTGGAAGAGGCATGGGGAGGTCATCCAGTTTGGTTGCTTGAGAGCTCAGCAACATGGCTGGTAGGTGGTGAGACAAGCATGAAATGGATGCCGTCAGGCTTAGAGAACTAATCTTGCTTTCTCGTTGGCCCCCTAGAGGATGATGGAGTCGCCCAAATCACTGCCTGGAGGACTGTGTTGAGCTCAGTCCCAGACAGAATAGGTATTCAAAGAGGTCCAGTCAGACAGTATCTCTAGGTATCTGGGTGGCCGCACTGTTGTTCCAGTTGGCCCAGCTGGTATTGAGCAATACTCAAGGAAACAACTGAGGGCTCCAAGGCCCTGGTAAGAGAACTGAGCAAAAACTGTCAGATCTGTCATGACCAAGGTGACGGGCATCTTTCCAGCATGGTTGAAAAAGAGCCAAGTAGAGTATGTATTCCAAAGTTCAGGCATCAGAATGATCCATGTTGTTAGTTAAAACGTTAGATTCTTAGACCCTCTACTAAGACATAATCTTACACAGACAAATGAACATTAGTGGTAATAAAGTAGAGAAAATGGGGCTGATTTCAGGTTGTTTGAGAGGCTGCATGTTGAATGAGCATTAGACTCAAATATCACTTGATAGTGCTTTCCACACTGGGCTCAGTGGGTCATAAAAAAATGTTGTGGGTGGGGCAGCTGACGGCTCAGTTGAGCATCTCACTTTTGATCTCAGCTCAGGCCTTGATCTCAGGGTTGTGAATTCAAGACCCATGCTGGGCTCTATTCTACTTATGGAGCCTATTAAGACAAAAGAAAAAAAATTGTAGGTGATGAAACCAGTTTAACAACTGGCATTTTTTCCTTGAACTGGAATAAAAGTGATAAGAAAAGAGTAAGTGAGAAGACCAGATTTTTTTTTCCCCAATGCACTAGCATACAATAGAAAACCAAAGATGAGTAGAAAAAACAAGAAAAGGGTAAGTTCTATTTCATGTAACTTCTTCTGTTTTATTGTAAGCACACAAGTGCACATACTGGACTATAATGTAAAATGCATGTTTTAAAAGATCTTTTTATTCACTTGAGAGAGGGAGAGAACAGAGGGAGAACGAAAAGGAGAAGGAGACTCCCCACTGAGCAGGGAGCACAATGTGGGTCTCAATCCCAGGACCCTGGGATCACGACCTGAGCTAAAGGCAGATGCTTAATCAACTAAGCCACCCAGGTGCCCCTATAAAATGCACTTTTTACTGTGAGTTATGGTCAATAAAGTTTGAAAAATACTGACCTAGAACATTTCATCGTTGTTAGTTATATTCTAAATCCAGTATGTTTTAGCTTATTTTGATTTCAGAATATAAAGATAGAATGTGTTCTGATCTAATCAAAGATGACGAAAAAGATCCTGGTTATGTCAGACACTAAGTCAATCGAATCACAAACCATCTCGGTAGTGCTAATGGTCATGACTCATGTTGTTCAGTCTTAGAGAATAATGTTGTCGTCAAATGAACATAGTCCAGTTCTCAAAACTCCATATACAGGTGATCGGGCATCTTGCAGCTCCCCAAGAACAAGACATTCAGAAGAACTTGGCGTGGAAGGAACAGGATAGGAGAAAATGACACTAACTTCAAAAATCAATGTACTTTAGATCCTAAAATCTCTGTTCTGCCCTTTCTCTATTTCCAGCAGTGAATCTTTTAGATCTGACTCCTCAACCCACTTCTGAAAAGCCTTTTGGTCAAGAAGCCATAAATGGTAGGTGGGGAAACAAAACATTAACTAGTCTTTTCTTATTCTATTAATAGAACTGTGTAGAAGAGATCAAATGGCCCCCAGATATAATCAAACCCTCCCCCCACCCACATCCCCAGCTTTGCTTGCTGACATTTTTGGAACCTCCCTTTCTACATTTATAATCAGGGCTATGTCAATGGCAACTGAATCCTTCAGAATGAATAAGTAAGGAAATGGAAACATATATCTGCAACTCTAGATTTTCAAAGTCTATAACTTAGTTGTCATGGTATATTTTGAAAATCAGGCTGATACAGACTTCTTTGGGATTGGCCATTCAGGATATTCACTCACGGCTCCAACACTCTTATTTGAATATCCAATAAAATGAACAAATCCATGGCACCTTCCATTCTGAAAATGTATAGAATGATGGGCTTTGGAGTGGGGTTAACTTTGGGGAATTAGAATTGGTACATAGACAAGAAGCAGGGCCAAGAGCAGAAATGGAAATATGTAGCTACAAGATTCAGAATGGAAACAAAGGAACCAAACAACACTTCATGTAGAAATAGATTAAGGTCAGGAGAGAGGCCAGAATTAAGATTTGCTTTATGTAAAAGATTTGATAGTCTTGTGGTTTGATGTCCCTCATAGACACACACTCCCTCACACACACACACTCCCTCAGCTGAATGAGATTGAATGCAGGAAACCAGGAAATAGGAGAAAGAGGAGAGAAAATGTAAATCTAGTTTAAAAAAAAAAACACAGGTTACTAATGGATTTTTAAATAGTTACACCTTTTCATTCTTCTCCTTTTACAGATTCTGAAGACAAAAGTGTGGAAGAGCAACAAATAAATTAGACCAACCATAAAGATATTTGGTGTTGTAGTACATATGGAAAGACCCATGAGTGCCTGTATCTAGGGAAGAATAGTTTAAAAGATTGGCTTCCACCTTAGATAATGTTATGCTAGACAATAATAGTGACAGTGCACACACAAAAAAGTGAGTTCAATCATTTTGGGTTACCTGAATCCACTCACAGTTTTGCTTATTGTCCTATTTTCTCATATAGTTTGGTGTCAATTGTCTTTTTTTTTTTTTAAACTACATTAAAAAACAATGGTCAGTCAATGCATCCTTGCCTGTACATGCTTCTAAGAGAGCCTCCTTCCCCCCCAGAGGCCATGCCTAAGGCAGGGACAAGAATGGCCATCTTTGCTCAGCTGTTCTCACCCCCTTGGTTTCAACTGATTGGGCTAGAATGAACACACCTTACTCGAGGGGGACCATTCAGATTTAGATTTAGATTTCTCTCATGGTGTCAAACAACTGGCACTGAGAAAAATGGCTGAGTAAGTTGGTATCTGGATCATGGTAAAGGCAGTGACTTAGAAAGAGCCACACAGTTCTGCTGTGAGGTCTTCAGAGCTGGTCAGATTCACCAGTTTCATAAAGTCTGGCTGTGTATTATTTCTTCTAGGATTTACTTAGGATAATTATCTTTATAATAAATCATTCTTTTACTTTAGCTCAGATGGAATAGGTTTCTGTTTCTTGACACCAGATGTGGCCTGAATAAATGGATTTTTCAAAGGAAAGCATAATATTTTTACCATATAATTATATAGTTTAAGTAAAAATTATAGTGTTTATTAAAGTAGTAGTAGTCAAACCAATATGTTCATATATTTTCAAGCTAATAGAATGTTTTACAAATGCCAATTAGGAACTTTTGAGAGCCCAGGAGTTGCTTTAAAAACTGCTGATCTCTGTGCTTTCTCTGTAGTTTAAATAGCTTTCACAGTACAAATTACTTTCTGAAAATTCAGGAAATTTTCAGATGCTCCTTCCTTGCTTCTGCACCATTATGGTTCAAAACTGTGACTAACTTGCTTGTTTCCAAAGTCAGGACCCCATTTGATGTTATTGTAAAGAAAACTTAGTATCTGTCGGAGTTAAGGACTTTGGGTAAGGTTTTGTGACCTGATCCTACCATTTCCCCTGCCTCTGCTTGTGGTATCCTCAAGGGAGTATGGCCACAGAGAGCACTAACTGGATGGAAGTCAGTGGTGCTCTACACATCGCTGGGCAGGTGGTGGTCACTCCTCCACATATAGGGCTTCTCTATGGTAAAACTGAGCTAGATTAGAAAATGTGACTCAGACCAAGAAACCCAAGCAAAGCTTCTTGTTTCTTCCCCCTTGAATCCAGTATGCCAATCATGTACCAGCAGAAACCAGATGGCAAAGCCAGAATAGAGAATATAACTATGAAGATCCACCACCTTTCGAGGCAGTGGCCCTACCCTTTAGTGATCTACTTTCCAGTGGGGGGAGCCCTGACCATTCAGATAGTTAGCAGCTTCTCTAGGTAGACATCTAGAAGGGGCTAGAGAGAGGGGCAGTTTCTCCTTTGTAGAGACGTTGTAGGAAACATTCAGCCCCAGCAGGCTTTTTTTCCAGCATGAATATGAGCTATTGTATGTTTGAACCCTACAGGATGACCAGGATACTCTAGGATAAATTCCCATAGGAGCACACAACAAATTGATATTAATCATTACACATAGTATCACACACTTGTCTCAATATAAAATATGGAATTACACCAAAAGGAAAGTATTAGTGATTGCTATTTGTTTAAAAATAATGCTGGTACCATTTCAGAAACATCTATCAGAGAGTTTTGTTTTGTTTCAGCTAATGCACTAGTTGTCAAAACAGCCAGGTGTGAATAACAGACCAAACTGGGAAATTTCAAGTCCAGTCTTCCTATTAGAAATAACTTTAATTTGAGGTTATTAAAAATAATTTCTCTCTATTATTGCAACTGTCATGATAAAGGCATGAGGGCAAAATATTCATAGAAAATTTAGATTACTCAGATAGAAGCAGTATGCGAATAAAGTAATTACTGATCACAGAAATATAGGTTAAGTGTCTATGTCCTTATAACTATAGCAAGCACTGTTACTTGCTCTCCCGATAGCGCTGTCCCATTACCCTGACTAACAGAACTCTGATTTTATTAGGATGTACAATAGGCCCAAACCCAGGGCATGGATCTTGCTAGATCTAATCTAATCCCATGTGCTGGTGGGTGGTCTGGGGGGCATATCACTGTTTTGTACGGTGATACATAAGAAGTCTTCTGGATTGGGGGGCAAGTGGGGTTGGAGATGAATGAATGGCATAGGAAAAGAAAGCACTCTGGCTTCTACCAACTTCCCTCCCGTGTAAAATGCTCTTCTACAAGGATATAATGCTTGCAGCTCGGGCAGCCACTTTGTGGATCTAAAGAGATACATCACCAGTATGGTTCCACCAGGAGGCTGGCAGTTTGGAAAGACTAAAAGCCTGCCACTTGGGAAAAACCTGGCACCTGGGACTGAGACCTTGATGAATTAAAAGTGCCTCTAACCCACTCGGGACCAACTTCAGAATTTCTGTCAAATAAAAAATAAACAACTATGGTTTAGGCCCCTGTTAGTTGTTAGCCAGTAGAGATAGTCATATATGTATATGACTATATTTATATGATTATGACAGTCATATAAAACCGTATACACTTACAGCCAACAGCTATATAACTTGATAGAGAAATATCTTTCAATTTGTTATTACTTGTTTCTAAAAAAAAAAAAAAACAAATAAGAAATACATTTAGATAATTTAAACAACTGACTTCTTCCACTCAGCCAGGCTCAAAACCTTTATTGACTCCTATATTTGTAATATTCTCCCCAATTCCAGTTAGTAAACACCTAGTTCAGTCCTAGACCAATGTTTTTCAACATTAGCATGAATCAGAATCACCTGTTAAAACAGATTGCTGGGCCCATCTCCAGAGTTTCTTACTCAGTAGGTCTCCGGTAGAGCCTGCGAATTTGCATTTTTTAACAAGTTCTCAGGTGGTGCTGATGTCGCTGATCTGGGGACCATAGTTTGAACAACACTGCCTAGCCTATGGGCAGTCACGCCCTAAGTCAGTCACATCCCAGTGCCTTCTACTTACACCTATACCCCAGATAGTTTAGTCTGAATTTCACTTTCTGACCACAGGATTCCTCTCCATCCTTACCAGTAACCAGTTCTGGGCTTCTTTAATGTTATCCAAACTGATCCACCACAATCCTATGAACCTTAGGTTTGCAGCCTGCCTTGCTTTTACACATATCGTCTGCTCTGCCTAGAGTGTCCCCAAACCTTTTCTCATTGAAGCCTCTTTAGGTCTGACACAGCAGGTGGCTTTCCCTCTCTTGGCCAAATCATTATTTCTTTCTTTTTATCTCAGAAAAATGAAAATCATGGGACTCCAACATATAAAAATAGGTTCAAGAATCTTTTTTCCTCCCTCTACTCGCTACCAGGTACAAGTGGGGGATGATGTCCTATATAATTGTCATTTGCACATTTGCTGGCCTTAACACAAAAAACTTTAATTCTAAAAACAAAACAAAACAAAATCAAAACATCTTTAACCCTAAAATTGCCTTGTCCCGAAGCTGAGTGCTCACTCATTCTGCAGAGGATACAGAAAGGTTATATAAGCTTATAGCTGAGCTGCTAGAAGCAAAACTAGTAACCCTCCCAAGAGTAAGCAACTGCTCTGTCCCTCACATTAATTTTTGGGGGGCAGAAATTATGAGTCCACAGGGACATCTAATCACAACTTTCTCACTTCACTGGTACGAAGAAGCACAATTTCTATACAAAGGGGTCATAAGCAGGGATGTTGCAGAATATATAGTCTCCTCCTTTTGATAGGTATGCTACCTGTCTCTGGGACAGCGGCCACAAACTGGAGTGTGTCTTGCTCAAGAACAATATACAATGATCACAATCAATTAAGTCCACCAAGCAAGTTTTCATCTTCATTCCCCAAGAGCTACCTCGATGTTTGAAAAATCCCATTATGAGCTCTCAGTCCCCATGCTGACTTCACCTACCATCAGTATTTGACATGGTTGATCATTGATGCTCTCTGATACACTTCTCTTGCCTTCCAGGGCATGAAACTCTCGTGCTTTTTCTTCTTACTGAATGTCCATGAAGTCCCCCCATTCTTTCCAGTATCCCCTACTAGTTCCTCCTCTACTCCCCTCATAATGCTGAAGAGACCCCAATGATCTGTCCTTGGTTAGCTTCTCCATTTACATTCATCTTTTCATGATCCCAACTTGTCCCATGACTTTACATGCTATCTATATGTAAGTAACTCCCAAATTTCTATCACCAGGCATTCGTCTATTCCAAACCTGAGACCCATCTATGCTACTTAATATTCCCAGTCAAATGGCTAATAGGCAAGGAAATCAACAAGTCCCAGATTTGCCTTTTAATTCCAACATCTCCCACCCCAAAACTACTCTTCCCACAAAATCTCATTAAAGAGAAACTTTATCCTTCCACTTGTTCAAGCCAAATCCCTCAGAGTCATCCATGACTTTTCTTACTCTCACATTCTGCACTTAGTCTCTTAGAAAATTCTGTTAGCTCTACTTTCAAAATATTCTGGATTCTCCAGAAGCCAATCTCCACCATTATCACCCCCTTCTATCTTTGACCTTCTATACACTATTCTAGGATGGTGGCCAAAGTGGTGCTTTCTTTTAAAATATGAATCATATCCTACCGTCTTTGTGTTAAAAGCCTGTTGAAGCTCTCCATTTACTTCAGAGTAAAAGCCAAAGTCCTTACAATGGCCCCAAAGGCCTTATAAAATGTTTCTACCCCCACCTTTGCATCTCTCTACTACAGAGAGACCCATTCTCATCACACTCTGCTCTGGCCACACTGGCCTCTTGGCTGTATCTTACATCTGCCAGACACCCCTCCACCTGAGAGCCTCTACCTGGAATACTATTTCCCCAAGTGGTATTTAACAAGCATCTTCACTTCAAGTCTTCACTCAAATTACTCTTTCTTAATGAAGCCTACCTGTACCATGCTACTTAATACTGTAATCAGCCCTTATTAGCAATCTCAAGCCTATACTTTGTTTTATTCCATAGCACTTAAATAGTCTAAAATTATGTTGTTTGTTCTGTTATACTTATATTGTCCAACTCCCACACTAGAATGAATGATACTCATCTATTCTGATGTTTTCTAAACATCTACAACAATGTCTGACATACAACTCTGATCATTATATGTTTTTGATCCCTCTCTTCTAAATTCTGACAATATCCATTATTACTTTTGAAGTATAGAAGAAAAGGAAAAACCAGTGAGTCCCTCAAGGAAGCAGAAAGGTTACTATTAGGGTGACACTACTTGGTAGAAACCACCACCAAAACCTGTTTTTCATCTTTGCAGTATTAGGAGTGTAGTTAGTGGGCACCATTAGTGATCCTCACACAACCAAGACAACAAGACTAATGGTAGAACAAGAATGCCAATTTATAAATCTGAGATTTAAAATAGAACTACTGAGGATACCACATGTCCACAGGCCTAACAGTGAATTCACTTCATGTGCAAGACAAAATTACTATCAGAAGGCTTAGAACAAGGAAAATTATTTAGATGATTTGGAAATCTGATGACCTTAGACTCTAAGCCATATACAACAGAGACTGGTTGAGATGGGCAGGGCACTCTCTTCCTGCTTAATGCCAATCAGTTTCTCCTGATTCATTTTTTCAACACATTTCTTGAGTGCCTATGATAGGTCATACAGTGTGGGAAGTGAACCCTGAGGATTCAAAGCACAATTCTGCTCACAGTTCTGAGATATGTTTCCTCACCACCAAGCAAGACTCCAACACCATCTGGGTATACTACAGATCAACTCAATTCTGAAACTATCTATCTGGAGAGAAGATCAGACCCCACAGGTTAAGAGCTCAGTCCTAGAAAACTGCCCCCCCCCATCCCACTTCAGATACCAATTCAAAGACCAAGTTGTCCCCTGTGCTTCTGACCCACCCACTTACAGATCAAAGGTCACAACAACGATCTCCTTGGATTCAATTAATTTGCTAGAGGGGTTCACAGAATTCAGAGAAATATTTTACCTACCAGATTACCAGTTTGAAACAAATCGATATAACTCAGCAGCTAGATGGAAGAGGTGCATAGGGCAGGGTATGGGGAAAGGGCACAAAGCTCAGATGATCAATTGCCCATTTGCTTAAGTTACTTTCCAACAAACCTTAGTTCATTGGTATGTACTTAAATATTTATCTATGTAATTATGTCATTTTGACTGAAACTTCGGACAACTTTTTTTTTCCTGCTAAGATTCTTGAGACACATAATTAATCAGCACCAGAGGGTTGCACAAATCTCAACAGGGCAGCATTCACTAAAACATCCCAATGCCCTCTATTGCCAAGATATAATGGAACATAAAACTTACAAATATGATTTCAACTTTAAGTCTCCAACACTCAAAGACATAGATTTCATGTGAGATAAACTTACTCTCTTCCCACACTGTCTTATCTGGTTCCAGAAAATCAATATAATTTATATAGGAGAAGGCACGTGACGGGTCATTTTCTCCCCTCTTCTTGATCCATTCTAATCCCACTGTTAATCCATTTTTCATTCTTTAAAATGTCCCAAGTTTGTTTTTTAAGAAACCGATAGTATGATACTAAAACTTCTCTTAAAGAAAGGAATACATTGGCTGTCTTTGGATATCATACTGACTTTTGAAAACTGATTTTTATTATGAGACATTCTGGAGTGGATTAGTGACCAATTGTCATAATTGTTTTAAATGCTTCAGTTGGGACCATGGACTCCCAGACATTCTGGCTTTCCAGGGCACAGAGAAGTAGTATATTTATGAAGTAATATACTTGTGCTTTGGGTTCTAACGCTTTTGAGAGACATTAAAATCAGCTCTTTACTTCTCCAGCACTCTGAAAACACTAGTGGTAAAGTTTTAATACATTTGGCTCATTAGGCACCATTTTTTATTTATAAAATACTAGGATTCCAAAAGGTTTATTTTTAATCTGAATTTCTCAAAAATAGAGACATTTTCAGAAGATACTAAAAACTTCAGAGGAAATATGCACAAATCATTACCATTTTGAACATTTGCTTTATATTTTGTGCCCTTTAAAAATGTGTAGCAGTACCTCTGTATTTATGAGAGAATTAATCAAATAAATTAGATTCCATTTCTAGGTCACTCTTATCTGGGATGGTTAGTAAGATGGCCATTACCTGGGAAATGGAGCCCTTTTTACCATATCCTGATCTCTATGGCAACCCCTACTCTCCACAACACCCAGAAGATGCTTTACTTGCCTCTCCTACACATGAGAGTAATACAGAAATAGCCCGTTGAAACAGAGATGTAGGAGTGGCTTTAAATTATTCAAGATCTTTATTACTAATGAATGCACTTTTGTGAGGCCTTAAAAAGGGTTGTAGCCTCAATGTCACTGCTCTGCATGAAATTGCTGGGCAGTCAGAATAAGTCATCAACTCTCCATAGGAGTGCCACATCTGGAAATCTGTTATTACTCAACTTTTCCCTCTTCCAAAACTGCCGAGTAACCTATATAGGCTGTTTGGCTAACCTGCTTCCCAGTAAAGTAAAAAAGGTAAGGAGCTGGCGAAGAGGCAAATCAATTTCATCTCTGGCTGCACTGTGGATGGAGCAGGAGGCTGGACCCTCCTGCACCCACCTGGGGGCTTTGGGGAGAGCTCAGGGGAGAAGTTTCTACACCAAAAAGAGTTCTGATCTGATTGTCCTTGCTATAACTTTTCAAAACAAATCTTACTTGGATATATTTGGAACCTTCCTAGTTTGGGGCAAGTCTGGGATTATCACTTTAGCTGCCATTTTTTAATTAATGAAAGAGTGTAGTCAGTTTTTGTTTGTAAAATTACCATTAATTCATCCCTTCAGTGGAAGAGGAGGAAAGTATTATTGAAATTTAATTATCATGTGACTTTTCAAAACAGTTTTCAACTGCTTATGTGAAAAAATGTTATTTCTTAGAACCGTGGAAGGTTTCTCATAGCGTAACCCATTAATCCAATCTTTTTGTTGTCAGTAAAAAAAAATATATATACATACATATGCATACACACGGGTAATTTGAATAATAGTTACAAGATGAAACAACAGGTGACTGACTACTTTTTTTTTAAAGATTTATTTATTTATTTATTTATTTGAGAGACAGCACAGAGGGAGGGGGAGATGTAGAGGGAAAGGAAGAAACAGACTCCCCACTGAGCAAGGGGACCAACACGGGGCTGGATCCCAAGAACCTGAGATCACGACCTAAGTCAAAGGCAGACCCTTAACCGACGGGGCCACCCAGGCGTCCTTGACTACTCTTCTTAAAATAAAACATTGATAGAAATCTGTGTACACACACACATATATATATATATATATATATATATATATATATGTGATAAGGTGTTCAAATGGATAGTATCTGTCAGGAATTTAATAGATTATTTAGTAGATTATTTAGCATAGTGCTGTTAGAAATTTAAACATTGAGAGCTTCAAATTTTGTGCTTAAAGATTCAAGTAAGTTTACATTTTTTTGAAGTGAGATTAAAATTACAATGCCTCAGCAGTTCCAACTATTCACTATATTAGTTTCAGGAGCTGCTCGCAGTTTCAGAGATACAGCTCCCAATGCCCTGGAGGATATAAGTGTAAGAGGCATCTAGCCCCACATTCCTTATTTTTATCCTCCCAAGAGATTACACAGGCTCCTGGAACCCCTTTTATTCATCGTTCCGCAGGTGAAATGACTTTGCCTCGTTGTCATTTGGTTCTCCCCATCTTCCCCCTTCCAACTGCAAAACCTTTTGCTTCAAATATTGGTTTATTTTCTGTTGCAGGGACCCTCTTGCCATCTGCCCTTCCAAGAAATTCCTGAAATGGACCCAGGTAAACAAGGTGAGTATCATTCTCAAGTTTCTGAGCATAGTTTATAAACAAAAAATTGAGGCCCAGATGTTCTATTTTCAGACTTCTGAGGTGCAAAACAGGGAATCTGGCAGAAAAAGAAACTAGTGGGTTATTAAGAAGATTTTCTTTCTTTTCTAAACAGAAATTTGTAATATATGGAAGAGCATTTGGTCTGTTGTCCCGAAAGCACCAACAGGTACTTAGCAAAAGACTTGTTCTCGATACAATTACACATTAAATTACTACCCAAATACACAAAAAGTAGCTTACCTAATTTTTGTATATCTTCATGGTTTACTGTTAAAATGACATCACTGCAGATATTTTAACATCAAGGGTAGGTTCACAGTACTATGCAGGCCCAAAGTTGGGTGAAAGGTCTCACAGCTGTCACTGTATAAATATTTGATAACTGGGTATGAAGGCACTAATTCTCCTTTCTACCAATACCTCTGAATGCCAGGGTAAGCCCAGGAGTGGCTTGTAATTTTTTTTTTTTTACAGATTTTATTTATTCATTTGAGAGAGAGAGAACAAGAAAGAGAACATGAACTAGGGGGAGGGAGAGGGAGAAGCAGACTCGCCTGCTGAGCAGGGAGCCCAATGCAGTGTGGAGGGTGCCTGGATCCCAGGATGCCGGCATCGTGACCTGAGCCAAAGCAGACACTTAACTGACTGGGCCACCCAGGTGTCCAAGAACATGCATTTCTAACAAGTTCCCAGGCGATGCTGACGCTCCTCACCCAGAACCACTTTGAGAATCACTGGCCAAAAATCTATTTTTGGATCATCCCACCAGAGATGATAGCCTGTTCCTTAGAGTCTCAGAATCTGTAGAATCTGTAGAAAGTGACAAAATAATCATTTAAAGCAAAACATGTTTCCCAGTCAAATTGCTTTCATGAACAAGACCATATGTAGCTTGGATTATTATTTCTTTAAGCATCTAAAACTGCTTTCTGCCTAGTTGTGGGCTTCATACATCAAACGACTTCTTCCTTTCTTGAGTTTTCCCCCACCAGCAGAAAAGGAAAAAAAAAAAGCCCTTAGGAAGCAAAGCTGGTAGTGAATCACCTGGGATGTTCATTCATTTTCCACATTGTACTCGATCACAGCTTGCCGTGTTACGCTGCATAACTGCGTCAGGTGACACTGCAAAACGTAATTTGACAGGAGTGCCGTGGCCAGATGGTATGGCAGGTACAGAACCAGCGGCAGCATCGGGGAAAACCTGCAGAGCCCGAGTTTGCTGACTCTCTGGATTCATTTGGTGCATCTGAGAGGAACCAGGGCACAAAAACTGGCCAATTTCCAGAAGGAAAGAAAATGTTGGGCATTGCAGTTCTGTAAAACTATTTTTGCACCATTCTGGCTACTCTCGATGTGTTTTCCCTTCTCCAGATAGAGGGCAGAGGTGTTTCTTCTAACTTCTCCATAGTCTAATGTTGGCAAGCTGAAAACTGAAAAGTATTTCCAAAACATAAGGAAATGTTAAATAATAAAAGATTAAGAGCAGATTGTAGCTGCTTCTTTGATATAGTTGCTTCTGTTCAAAAAAAAAAAAGAGAGAGAGAGAGAACTAAGATGTAAAGTGTTCTTAAGATTGCTTATTTAATGACATTTTTAGGCACATTCACCTGAAGTAAGTGTCTTCCAGTCATGGTCACATACCAATCATTGAATTAGGGTATGTTCCGGGAGAAGCTTTTGCTGTGCTCTAACTCCCCAGGTGTGGATCTGAACTGGTTTGACTCCATAAGCCCCTCAGTGGGTTAGCACAGTGCCTGGTACTCAATCCCCACATATATAACAGCTAGGACTTTTCCGCCTCAACACTTCAGGGAAAGAAACATTATTTTCTAAACCAAAACCAAGTCTTTGTAGCTTGGTATGAAATTCAGACTCCGTTAAGTTTGGGAAGGAGCCATTCCTTAAACACATGATAAAAACCTTTTCAGGTTCCTCCACGGAACATCTGATCTGAACTATTCAGGACTTCCTGTCCAGGCATCAGCCCCTCTCCTGCTTCAGGAAAGAGACAGCCATAGCTAGAGTGACCCTGAAATCAAGATTGGTTTTCCAAGCAAGGGAAGTCCAGACGGCGTGTATGGGGCAAGGAGGAGGAACTAGGAGAGGGGATAAGGTTGTGGACACAGAAAGTGGGGGATCACAGTGGTATTTATGTCAAAAACCTCTTCCTCAGTCCACCCAGCCCCCATTCAGCCTTCTTCTGTTGAACCAGTGCACCTGTTCTGCTTTGGAAGAACAACTTGCCCTTGATCTTGGTCCTTGAAACTCTATTAGTATTGAGTCAAACCCCCATTTCCATGAATAGCTTTAGTTCCTTGATGGGCCTTTCATACAAAGGTCTGGGTGGGCTGACTCTACAGAGGCCCCTTAAACACAAAGAAGCTGTTCAATCTTCCAAAGGAATGAAGAGTTTAGACCTTGGAACACACACAGGAAGGGACACGGAAAAATTGCCTCTTCATCCTCTAAATTCTCTGCAAGAATAAGAAATTAAAATCAATATAAATTATCCTGCCACATGGATGTGAATGGGTGAAAGCCACTGGGCAGTCCCCTTGTATGTGTTTTGCTGTAGGGCTTGCTTAGCAGGAGCTAAAGGGCTGCCTGTGTTTCTACTCACAAACATGTCTCCAGCACACATATCTACTTATCTGATGAAGAAAGTGAAGAGCAAATAGTAAACTAATTTCCCCAAAAAGAAAAGGAACTAGTTATGACTCCAGAGCTTTCTCTTCTCCACCACACTGTGAAAGGGATGGGTAAATACTCAGGACCCGGTAAGGGCTCAGAAATGTTAACCATTGTTGTAGTGTTCTTGGTGGTGGTAACTCTCAAAAGAAGGTATAATAATAATTCTTTTCTGATCGTAAAAATAACAGACACTCTCCATAAACACATTGAGGTGATATCAACAAGTAGAATGAAAATAACTCTACAAAGAATTCAAACAACCAGAGATAACCTCTATGAACCATTTGATAATTGCCCTGAGAAATTAAGCTCCACGTGGCAAGGATTTGTATCTGTTTTGTTAACTGCTGTATTTCAAGGGCCTGGAATCATGCTGGGACCACATAGTAAGAGCTCAATAAATATTTGCTGAAGGAATGAATGGATGGAGAGCTTTTGTGTCATTTTCCTATATGCATAAATTTTTGTCTGTACATCTGACTAGAATTTATTTACAAAATTGACTTCATATTCTACAGAGTTTTTTTTTTTTTAATCCTGTTTGACTCACAAGGCTGTTCCCAGTTTTAAAAAATATTTTCTTTGTTTATCTGAAAGAGAGAGCATGCATGAGTTCTGGGGGAGGGGCAGGCAGAGAGAGAAAGAAAAGCAGACTCCTTGCTGAGCAGAGAGCCCCGATGCAGGGCCAATCCCAGGACCATGAGATCATGACCTGACCCAAAGGCAGAGGTTTAACTGACTGAGCCACCCAGGTGCCCCAAGGCTGTTTCCTTTTTATATAAAAAGTTTAGTAGACTCAAAGGATGTCCTGTAGGGTCACTTGCAGCCTAGGACACTGCAACCACTATTTTTTGTTCCCAGGTAGGAAAGAAAGCTCTAGACGTTGATTTCCTCACCTGCAGAAATAACAACATGGCTACATACATGATCTCTAGGATTCCCTTCTCTAATGTGGGATTTATCTAATGAGATGGTCCTTTATCCATGATATTTCATGTTTTCTTTCCAGATGCCCTTAACAGTATTGAGAATTCCATTTACAGAACAGCCTTCAAATTACGATCAGTGCAAACTCTGTGCCAGTGTAAGTACAGAATCTCTTTAAAAACTTGAAATAATCTGATCCTGATGTATGATGTAAAATTCACAGAGAAAACAAGGACTCCCCCCCATGCGAGTGACTGCTAGCTCCAGAAGGCTGGGTCTATGCATTTACCCTATTAGTAGCAGAGATGATAGAATGCGGAGGGTACAGCCTTTGTGCGCTACCCACGGGTAGCTTCACTGTCCGACAAGAGAAAATAACTTGTGGAAGAGGTTTTAATTATTTTTTTATTTTTCCTACTTGGTTTCTGGACATTTTTTGTTTGTTTCCTTTTCAGGATACCAGTATTAACACAAAATAAAATTATAAAATTAGTTTAGAATCTACACATGCAGATTTAAGCATGAAAATTAAAAATTCCTTCTACCATGTAAGATTTGCATTTTGAAGCCATGCCCCTCTATTTGAACATGCAAAAATACATTCAGATGAATCACCCTTGGGCCACAAATCTTAAAACGATCTCAAGAATTCTCTGAGAACTGCTTTTTTGCATTAAATTTATATCTGGTTGAATGCCATGATTTTCTTTTCCTATATTATTATCATGGGCAAAATAAGATAAAATACAGTTAAAGTGTTTATTTAGTAAAAATTCTTCAAAATGAAATAAATTGGGTTCTATGTATGAAAAACAACAGGGATTCGACCTAAAGTTATTGATTTCTAGTAAGTGCTGAGTTGCATTAAAAAAAAAAAATTTCATGTGAAGTGATTTATGACATTGATCAGATCAGACCTTAAAGAAGTGTTACACCTATGACATTTGTCGTGAAGATTGCAATTTTTGTCATAGTTTGCCTTCTGCCTAATAAGTTCTTTAGACCAGTGATTTTCAAATTGTGCTTCACAAAGTGCCCAAGGGTAAGAGTACAGCAGGAAAAGAAGGAGAGACAACTGAGGGGAGACAAAGGACCATCTCTTCCACCAACGCAACTCGTTTTCTCTATTTCCCTACTGCAAAAGGGCCCTTTGAAGAACAGACCCCCAGCTTTTAAAAAAAAAAACATTTTTTTTTTTACAAATTCATATATAACTCTTACTTATTATTCCAGAGACCAATAAAAGGTGGAATACGCTCACCAAAAATTTACCCTCGATTCTGCCATTTTCCTGGGGAATTTCTCCCATCGAAGAAAGTTAGTGGCAAATGCTCTTGTAAGCCTCCCTCCTGAGTGCCTGGGGTGTGGACTAACGGTAAAATTTGAGGATATACCTTTTTGAACTTTTTATCACCCCTGGCATTAGAACTTGGATAATACTCGGGGGGAATATTAACAATACACAAAACCAGTAGTTCACAGCTCTCCCCAGAAGAGAGATCCAAACAGTGATCGGAAAACAAGAAAGTCCCAATGGCTGAGATAAAGCACACGGTGAGCTCCAGGCGGCAGGATCCCAGGGCACCGCATAAATCTTGCGGGCAGACGCACGCACACCACCATTATCTGCTTCTCTGTAATACAGATCTCGCCGCGGAGGACAAGAGCGCCTTGCGTACAGCGCACCGGCCAAGGTGATGAGTTTTGTGACTGAATAACGATAAAACAGTTTGCACTTTCCACCACCTGCAGCCAGGTTTTTATTAAAGTCACAACCTAAAACCTACTCCTCGCTTCTGCACGCTCTCCCTTTGAAAGCAGGATCAGAGAACAAATAAAAAATTTTATTATACTTGCTAGATTTCTTATCTGTGAGGCTGATTTACGAAGTAGAGAAAAGCGCCGGGTTTTATCATTCCACAGACTGAAGCATTTTCAAGGCCAGCAGCTCTGGGCGCCACTGACATCCTCATCTCTCAGATGGTGCAAGTGGGTGTTTATTAATCGGGTCTGTTATCCTCTGTCTGCAAGAAACCATAGGGTTAGCTCTATTTCATTCTTCCTTGTATTCATTGCCTTGTAAAATTTTTAGGAGGTGGTAAAAAAAAAAAAAAAAAACATAAGAAATAAACCATTATTTTTTGTAAGCCACGTTCGCTTTATTAAGTGCCTTTCCTAGATAAAAATACCGATGGAACCAAGATCAACAAAAAGAAATATCACTGAGCCAAGGGCGGACCCGATAATTCAGCAACTGCACTTTTATAAAGATCACTTGTTTTTTAACTTGGGCAATTGCATTTTAACACAATATTCCTTCTGAAGCAAGGCTGTGGACAGGGAAAACTATATTTGAACACAAAAGGTAAATTTGCTCAATTCAGTTAATCAAGAGTCGAAGAACTGTTTTCACCACTTCTCAGCACAGTGCCCTAACTTCCTTAGAAGGCTGCTTTTCAGTTTTCTCACTTTTTTCCCCTTTTCAATGTCATCCTGCAAAGCAATATCCTAGAGATTACATTGGGAATAATGTTATAACTAGGCTTTCCCAACAGATGCGCTTTTCCGAAATCAAATCTGCTATCCCCCTAAAAAGGTCTGAATTCTACACAAGAGATATTCATCCAAATAGTGGTCGTATTCTAATTCCCTTTAAAGAAAACAGTTGCTATTTAAAAAGTCTTAATTAAACACTAGAAGACATTTGCTTTATTTGAAGCCTTTATTTGAAGCCTGTGTTCCTATTGGAAAATAAGATAATTTCCTGTTTGCTTTCCACAGTGGACTTGATGGACAGCTCTTTGATTCAGCAAGTCCTCCTCCGTGGCAGCCTCTGGGAAGCGAGAGAGACCCCGCTCCCTGTGCAGCAGCTCTCTCGGGCTCTTCAGGAGCTTTTTCGTAGAGTCGGGGTGGACAAACCAGGACAGGTGCATCCCAGAGCTTCAGAACTCACTCTGAGCCTTCTCACAACGATGTATGACAGGTGAGAGTGTGAAGGTCACCCTGTGGCCTCAAGACAGTGTTTAGTCACCGCTGGTCATTGGCCCGCCTAGTGTCATCTAAGGTCTGCTCGAGGTTTGTTACATAAGAAAGCTTCTTTGTTTTCCACAAATGTATTATTCATTCAGGAGGGGGATGAAGAAGTACATGTTTATCAGCTTCACTAATACAAATGACCCGTGAATAGCAAAAAAGGGAAAAACAAATCCACATGACTTCTGTCTCACACAAACTCGTTTCCACTCCGGAGGCATGCCCACCTTTTGTGAAGGTGGTTATCTAGCTATGCATACAAAAAACTACTAAGAAAACTACTAAGAAAACTTTTTTCTTGGGTCCCTGGTAGCTTATTTCTTATAACCAGTTACTGGTTTTTGTTTTGTTTCTCAGGTACAATAAGGTTGATTAACCTATGCATGCGTGGCTAACCGTTGTCTTAGTCTGTTTGGGCTGCTGCAACAAAAATACTGTAGCCCGGGTGGCTCAAACAACAAACATTTATTTCTCATCGTTCCGGAGGCTGGGAAGTTCGAGGTCAAGGTGCCGGCCTTTTTCAGTGTTTGATGAGGACCAACTTCCTGATTCACAGAGAACTATCTTCTTGCTGTGTCCTCCTGTGGTGGAAGGGGTGAGGGAGTTCTCTGAGTTCTCTTTTACTTAATTTTTTTTTCTGAGTTCTCTTTTATAAGAAGAGCACTAACCCAGTTCTTGAGGGTTCCAATCTCATGACCTAATCACCCCAAAGTCCCACCTCCAAATTCCATCACATTGGAGGTGAGAATTTTAACATGTGAATTTCAGAGGGATCCAAACACTCAGTCTTCTGCACCTGTAAGCCAATTTAGACCATATCAAAGGCTTAATTATGCATGCCCCAAAGTAAATGGTGTGTGTGTGTGTGTGTGTGTGTGTGTGTGTGTGTCTGTGACTGTGTGTTCCCGTGGCTCTTGGGTCTACCCTTCTTCTGCCGCACTTCATTCTTTTTCCTAGGGTGGTCTTGACCGAGGAGGGCTCATCTTTTAGAATGCATTTTTAAAAATCATAGTAAATATAAAACATTTGGAAAGTGCAGAAAAGAGTAAAGAAGAAGAAATGTTACCCCAAATCCTGCCTCTCAGAGGCAAGCACAGTTTAGCCATCTGGCGAATTCCTAGTGTTTCCTTTTCTAGTTTATTATTTTTTTTAACCACACAAATAATATATAAACATGTTCTTAAGCTATTTTTTCATTATTTCAGACTCCTTAAGCATTAAGCTTTTTAAAAAAGATTGTATTTAGTTATTTGTCATAGAGAGATAGAGAGAGAGACTGCAAACAGGGGGAGTGGCAGACAGAGGGAGAAGCAGGCTTCCTGTTGCACAAGGAGCTCAATGAGAGACTCGATCCCAGGACCCTGGAATCATGACCTAAGCCAAAGGCAGATGCTTAGCTGTCTGAGCCACCCAGGTGCCCTTAGCTAAGCATTAAGCTTTTGAGGAAGCACCTGAGTCTTGATCTCAGCTTAGGTCATAATCTCAGGATCGTGAGATCGAGCCCCTCTTTGGGTTGCACTTTGAGCTTGGAGCTTGCTTAAGATTCTCTCACTCACTCCCCATCTGCCCCTCCCCGCACCAAAACAAAAACAAAAACAAAAAACAACTTTTTTTTTTGCGAGAAAAAAACACCTCCAACATTAAGCTTTTGACCATCATTTCTAATTTCAACCCCTGCTTCTAACAATCTTCTTGCCTTTGAGGCATTGTTTTGAGGGCTTGGATCTGCACAGTCAGTGACCAACAGATGATTAGGCTCTAAGTGAGGGTCTGTGAGCTTGTGGATCTTTTATGTACATGTTTCTGTGCTTGTATCTTTGTTTGGTTTCTAGGTATGTGCATCCTAAGGAAGTGACATTGCCTGCTCCCTGAAGACAGGGTGCCTCCCTGTTTCCCCAGGGCCCAGTGCACTGCTTAGCACCAAGAAAACATCCAATAAATATGCGTTGGGCACATGAATGAATGAGTGAATGAATGATGAAAAAATTTAATTCAATTTTTAGTCTGCCAAAACCTAGATATAGGAAAACAGACCAAAATATGAACTTTAAAAAAAAAAAAAAGAAGAAGAAGAAAGAAAATAAAGAAAAAAAAAAAGAAAGTGTGAACTTGGAAAATAATGTCAGAAGTCTCTGTTAATAGTTAAAGTCTTTATAAGGTAACTTCACCCAGAATCACCGTGCCTTTCCCATTCTTGTCTCTGTGTTTTGTTGCCATGTAGCACAGGAACGGGTTTGCTCAAGCTTGTGCCTGCAGCTGCTGTCCTGATTGCTTTGTCCGGGGACAGCCCTCTTACAAAATACAGAGGTAACTCACCGAGTTGTTTATCAAGTGTAGTGACCTCCAAATCTCCAAAGCACTATCTTCTTCACCCATTCCTATTCCCCTGCCGTGTGGCTTTTCTTCGATACGCAGTCAGCATGAAGAAAGTTTTCAAGGTGTCGATCTATTCTTTCTAATTATTCATAACCTGGTCGTCCTCGCTATTTATTTGTGTGGGGATTTTTCAGGCACAGAAGTAGTTATTATTCCTTTAAAGACCGGGACTCTCCTCACAATGCCATTTACCAACCTCGTGGTCTTCATCGCTGATGTGCTGAACTATCAGGAGGTTGAAATGTGAATTGGTTTCCATTAGTTGTCAAATTACCTCATTTGGGAAGTCTTCAAAGTAGCAAGCAAACAATCGAGAAATATGGCTTTCCTTTCCTTTTCCCTTCATACCTACAAATAAACTGCTTAGAATTCAAGGCACTTAGTCTTCCAAGACGTATGGCAAGTGTTCCTTTTAAAGATTTCTTTCCCCCTTTGTATGTCTAGCTCTTTTTCAGCTCTATGCAGAAAATACCAGGGGAGCTTATGATTCTGGGGCACGCATGACTCGAAGCATTTTGAGAAACCTACTAACAGATCTACAGCAGGTAAATCTCTAATACTTAAGAATTCTAAATTCGCTCCAGTTATATTAGTCACCTTTATTATCAAAGAACCTGATTTTTACAGTGTCAGTTCTCTCTTAATACAGTTCTCCATGCCAATCTTCCTCTCTACAGCCACTGCTGTTACCTGAGCATAGATGTGACCATTATAATCACTTCCTAACTCAAGCTTCTCCTCTCTCCAACTCTGCCCCCACACTGCAGTCAGTGACTTTTCCAAAATGCAAATGTCACCCTCATGCTTAAAATTCTTCACTGCCCATGCTTGTCTGTAGAACAAAGCCTAAGTTAAAGAATTTATGCATCATATGAAAAGCTTTCATGATTTGACCCAATCCTTTTCTTTTCAAAAGAGGTAAAATCATGATTTTATAGGACTATAAAAATGAACACCAGTCCAAAAATGTATTTAATTTATGAATTAAAAAAGGGTATCAGTAAGGTGTTGAAACTAGTTGAAAGAAATAACCAAAGAATGGACAAACTGATAGATAAGGAATATTAAAATGAACTTGCAGGTGGATGCAAGACTGGCTTTTGGGGGAAGTTGGGAGTGAGTCCCTAACCAGACCAGAATTGATTTGCATGTCTATAGATGAGAATTATTTACAATTCAATCTGTTTTCTGCACGTTAACTTTGATTCTCTTGCAGAGTTGTAAAATAGTTGTAAAAAAATGATGCATATCTCTATACATTCAGGTATCACCCCTGAAAAGATCGCCAGTGGTTTCTTCTGCTTATTCCACAGACTTTAATTTTTCCTTGCATTTTTTATGCCAATTTCACTTCCATATATCAAAATCCTTGCTCTGCCCATCATGTGCCGAGTTCTCCTCCCTGACTTGTGCAGCTCCATCTATCGGCAATATCTTTGCCTATCACTTGGAAAACACTGTTCATCTTTCAAGTCATTCAAATCGTTAGTCACCTCCTCACTGAAAGCTCTTTAACTTCCTGTGCATAACTTTGTTATAGCACTCATTGAATTTTGTTGCCATTATTATCAGATGTATGCCTTCTACACTAGAGTGCTTCTCAAGGGGAAGGACTGTATTGCACTCATGTTTATGTCTCCAACGGTTTACAAAGTGCCTGGTTGTAAGGCCTTCGACCAAAGATTAATGAAAGCATAAATGAAATGCAGTGCTGTGTGGAAGTGGTTTCTGTCCGAGTGTGCCTTTTACCCCTGCTTCAAAGATGCCTCTGCTGTTCTTCCAGCTCCTATAAAGTCCTCACAGTGAGTTTTCTGCACTGTGAAGCAATAATAACTTTCTGTCATTTTTCTCCTGTATCTAGGCTGTAAGAAAGAATACTTTATAAGGTTCTCTGGCTGGAGCCCTGTCAATTAGACTGACAAAGGACAGATGAACAAGAGGAGAACAAACAGAAGTTTATTAGCATGTATATGGCACGTACACATGGGAGTGCCCAGTGATGAGTAACTCAAAGGGATGACTAGAACTCAGGCTTACATACAATCTTGAGCTAAACAAAGGCAAATGGGTTCTGGGCTTCCCAGTGGGGAAGGAAAGTGATGAAAAGGTTACCAGGAAAAGTATGATGAGCAAGGGTTGTTTAGTAAAGTTTGTTGTGAGGATTTAGGTTGGTCCCTTCTCCATTGATAAGAGTTGTTTAGTGTCCTCTTCTTGCTAGTAGGAAGAAGGAGAGATCTTTGGCAAATTGAAATTTCCCTCATAAGTAGACATTTTGTTGACAAGTATACATTTTCTTTCCTGCTTTTAGAGCTTCTCCTGCATCTGCTGGTTTTCATTGGCCTTTAGCTCAAAATAATCCATATGCCAAAGGGGGTGGCATATTCTTCAGGACCTTCAGGTACTCTTCAGGTACTTCAGGTACTCTATTCTTCTGGTACTCTTCAGGACCAAGAATTCTGAACTAGGAATAGTCATGAAGGAGGTGGGTAAAGAGAAAGATTATTAGAACTTTAGGACAGGGGGTATGGTTTAGAAAAACCAATCCTGGGGGCACCTGGGTGAGCATTTGACTCTTGATTTCAGCTCAAGTCATGATCTCAGGGTTATGAAATTGATCCCCATGTCAGGCTCCAAGCTTAGTGGAGAGTCTGCTTGAGATTCTTTCTCTCTCCCTCTCCCTCTGTCTCTTTCTCCTACACTTGCTCCCTTTCTCTCTCTCTCTCTCTCTCAAATAAATAAATAAATAAATCTTTAAAAAAGAGAGAGAGAGAAAGAAAAACCTATCCAAAGTTACCTGTGCTTTGATTTGGTCTTAACATCTCATGTTTGTATCGATCATAATAATTAATATTTCATTAGTTCTAGAAATTCCCAATAATATTCAACATGTTCATATTTTTTCAAATGGAGTGATGATTTTTTTTTTTAAATTTAGAAAGCTAAACATCAGGCATAGTTATTTCAGAGCTGTTCTGGTGGTGGTGGTGGCACATAGATCCCATTACCAGCTTTCTGCTGACTCTCAGGCATATCTGCCAGGCAGAGGTACTACCCAACCATCCTCATGCCTCAGGACTTAAGCTGGTGGAGAGTCAGAGAGAGTGGCAAAGTCGGTCCACCTATTTATGCAGTAGGACTTAAAAGGCGAGGGCGGGGAGCTTAGGTGAATATTATGAAAGTAGGTGTTCTGAGGGGCATTTTCCTTTTCCTGGAGAAATCCTTGTTCTCACTTTGTAACTACTGTAGCCCCAGACCAGCACCCTACCCAACAAGCCCTAAAAATGTGCTCTTGTTCCAGGCTCAACTGAGGTCAATGAGCCACTGAAATGGCAGCTCCAGCAGGGCTCTGTCTCCCACATTAGGACGCTCCTGAGAAAACTCTTAGGAAGGTGGAAATTTGCATAGCAAATTATCCTCCCATTGACTTCCATTAAGAACTCAGAGATGGATTCCCATAGAAAATTCCAGGCCTCACCATGTGATTCAAACCACTCCCCCAAGAATCCTAATTATCATTTCAAGTGGCGTTCTGCCTGGGGTAGCATGCCATCTAAGCCACATGCAGTCTTCTATAGCACACCTGCAAGAAATTAGTCAAATGGGCAATTAATCCACAAAATCTTTGTGCACATACTTAAAGCCAAATATGGAGGCTAAAATCCACTACAGAAGTGAGTTTTCTTTTGATTGATGTCAGCATCGCAGAGCTGGCAATGAATCTTGATTGATTCATTGATTCAATTGAATCCTGATCCCCTTCCCTTATTTTACAAGAAGTTAACCCCCCTTTCCAAGGGCTCAGAAACACCCTCTTAATAAGTGTCCAGCTAGTTCCTCCACACTCACAGGCCACAGTATGGATAATGAGTTAGTTTTTCAGACAAAGGCCAAGTGACGTAGGGAGTAGTTACTTCTGTTCAGCTGGTGATGGGGTTATTATCAATTTAAAGTACAGCCATCTTGTCACTATTACGCAAATGTTTGTTGACTCCTGCCTGGCTAATTGTCAGCAAAGTGGTTCTAAGTGCCACTTTCCTGATTAGAAGAATGTTTATTCGAGTTGATGGACTCAGCAGGGGGGTCTTCGAAATTACTTTTGAGCTTGCAGGCGATGCCTCTTGACAGCCTGTGCTGGAGAAGACATCAGACGTGAAATGAGGACTCCTGACCACATGGGCATAGATGGAGGTGACAGGGACACGCATCTGTGCCTCTAGATATGTCAGAGCCAAGTCCCTGGCCCTCCTGGCAGTCACAAGGGATCCTTAGTCCCTAAGTGAAACTCCTTTGGTCACCTTGATTGAAAGGTGGAAACCAGCACAGATGGAACCTTTGGAACCCCTACAATGTGAGTCCAAAGGACAAAGCTCTGTGACTCCCTCCTACCCATCAACAGAGTAAGGAGTCATGAAGTGAGATCTCAATTCTGCAGCTAAATCTTGTTCTGTTTTTATCCGGAGCAAAATATTAAATCTCAAGTGCCCCTTGCTTTGAACAAGGATAATGACTACTGCCCTCGCTCCGAAATTGGTGTTTGTTAAAATGGGATGCTATGAAAGTGTTTGGAAAGATTTTTCTTAAAACAGCTCTGAACATGAATACAGTATCATTGTTACATATAATTAATTCACAAGTGAAGGAGGGTGAAAATAACATCCCTGGGAGCATAAGAAGTGAAACAATGGAAGCCATCCCCCAGTAAGTACTACCCCAATGGCTGGACACTCTTCGCAGTCTCCCCCTTCCTCCTGGCTGCCTCCTCTCCCGTGTTCATTCACTCTCCCCATTCGGACATTGCACAAAACCCACACATTTCTTGTCTGCTTGAATGAGGGCAGTTCATCCAGTGTCATACACCAAGTACTTGTGAGTCCGTGGCTGGAAGCACCAGGACTCAGGCATGCTGATTCCAGGGGTCATGTATTTCTCCAGCTTCTCACAGCTGACTCGGAGTTTCCTGCCTCTTGTAGATCCCAGCGGTCGTAGGGGAGAGTCGCACTCTGTGCTCTGTGGAAAGTGCTACCCGCAGCTGTTTCCAAGGGGTGAGTACCATGCAAATGTCCCCCGGAGTTGGGGGCAGACTTGTGTGCTAACTGGTTCAAATGACAGATCGGTGGCTGGGCACAGCATCCCAGACAACCTAGTATAAGATACAGACTTCTTTGGCAGAAACAGCCAGAAAAGAAGATAAAACTACATTTTCCTCTGCAGGAGAGACCAGAGTCATGCCTGGCAACCTATTTGAGTGAGACGCTGTTTTTCAGGTGTTGAGCCCAACAATCAAAGAAGAAAAATTCCTGTCTTGGTTGCAGTCTGAGCCTCCCATCCTCCTGTGGCTCCCAACCTGCTACCGGTTATCTGCTACAGAAATGGTCACTCACCCTGCCCGGTGTAGAATCTGCAGGAACTTTCCAATCACAGGACTGAGGTACAGTCACTCATCAATATTTCACACAGTCATGCTCCAACGGGGTCTAGGGGTGGAGCTACATCCCTCCAGATTCTTCCGTGGTCCTCACACATCTGAAACTCAGCTGTTAGTTCGGGGTCAATAATTTTCTGCATGGGGCATCTTGGTTAACAATAAATTATATTTTATCTTCTACAGCTAATAGAATATTAAATTCTTCCATTGGCACGTGGTCTGATCAATAAACGTTTTTATTCCTCTAAGAGAAAAATATTTTTTCTTCTGTTACCAAAAAAAAAAAAAACAAAAAAACAAAAAAAAACCCACTTCCAAATACTTTGGAATCATGCATAAGAATTATAGTACTAATAATAGTTTATTAAGTGTTAAGTTGAGTGGTTCACATGGATCATATCATTTAAGGACTTGCTAAAACCTCTATAAAAGGTGATATTACTATCCCCAGTTTGCCGAGAAGCTAAATAACTTGCACATGGTGGCAAGTAATTACTGGCAGACTGAATCCCCAGGCACCGCTTTGCAATCATGATGCCATGCTGCCTCCCAGTGTAGACAACTGGGAACAGGGTCTCAGGAACCAAAGGAAAAATCAGGTTTGCAGGGAGGGGCACAGCTTACACCAGATCCTCACTCTGCTTAGAGGAAAGGGCGGACTGGGAAGCTAGGGGAGATCTTTCCATATCTTTGAAGACAGTCAAACCCTCCCTTAGGAAAAGGGTGTTGTTGGTCTCTCATAAATAAAACAGTAAGGAAGTGAAATTAACGTCAGATAGACTTGGGGAGGAAAGAAGGAAACTAGCAGGTCAACACCAGGCCCAGGGATGCCATTATCCTGGTGAATGAATCCCGGCAGGAGCTGAAGGTTTAGTAGGACTGACTCGCTGGGACAGCTGGGTTGCTAAAAACAAGTCAAAGAACGGGGTGTCCAGAAGGGGCAGGAGTGAGGACTTGGAGACTCTGTTCTTCTCATCTTATACTTTCAGATCTTAACTAACCCAGATGGTAAACATGCCCCCCGTGGGTATAAAATCCATCTGCTGGATCCGCTAGGAAGCTGGAAGATTCTAGCTTTGCCGAGAAAACGAAGAGGGTTTGCAGAGAATTCTGAGGACATGGTGACATTTCACTCAGGAAAACCTCTCTGCAAATAACTATCCTTTAAGCAATAAAACATAAATGGAAAGGACCTTTGGAAACTGAGCAAACCGAACCAAAGAAATCTCCACACCACAATGAAAGATAAACTCTCTTTATATTGGACCGTGGAGGAACGTGAATAGGATTTATCATGTTATATGCACGTTGCGATCATTTAACCAACAAACAAACACTAATTGAGTATTTACTGCAAGCACTGCCCTGGACCAGGTACAGGATTCACTTTGCAATTATATAAAATACAACTTTTACACTGAAATATTTTTTCAAAAGTATTATGTGTAACATAAAGCAGATATTATTGCTCCTATTTTTTTTTAAAGATTTTTATTTATTTATTTGACAGACAGAGATCACAAGTAGGCAGAGAGGCAGCCAGAGAGAGTGGAGGAAACAGGCTCCCTGCTAAACAGAGACCCCTATGCGGGGCTCGATCTGAGGACCCTGGGATCATGACCTGAGCTGAAGGCAGACGATTTAACCTACTGAGCCACCCAGGCACCCCTATTGCTCCTATTTTATAAAGGAGTCTCAAAGAGCTTGAATGACACAGGTCATGCCAAGGCAGAGGGCAAGAAGTGCAATTTTTTAAAGTTCAGTTCAGTTCCCTTTCTATTGAGAATGAAATTCACTTCTTCTTAGAAATGCCTCTGCAAACCATCCTTCGTCCTAGACATCCAAGTCAATGTAAAGTTCTCGTACATGCAGACACCTGGATACCTGCACAAGGCCATTAACCTCTCTGGACCTCAGTTTCTTTAAGTAAAATAAGTAAAATAAGGGGGGCTGGGCCCATTGGAGTGCTAGGCTTCTTTTAGCTGTAACCTTCTGCGTCTATTAGAAATTATTGGAATTTATGACAGTCCTAACCTTAAACTCTTGTTTTTGGCTCTCCCAAACTCCAGCGATAACCTCAAGGCTTTATGTTTTAGTGAGATTAATAAAGTCATTTTAGAGCCGAAGTGTTTGCAGACCTGGAGGTAACAGGAAGAAGGCAAAGGCTTAACCTTCTAAAATAAGAAAAAGTGCAAAGACCATAGATCGGTGCTAAGCCAGTGTTATATTTTAGCTGGACACATCCCATTTATGCTAAGTTGAGATGTAAGTTGAGATGACATTGGGGAAAAAAAAAAAAACCAACTTGATTTTTCCTGGTAAAGACATCAACAGACCAATCTCATTATTCATACCATACCTTTCCTTGTATACCTGTGGGTAGTTTCTGAGCATAAAGGAATTAATGCAAGGTTGGGGTCAGTGTATTGTCCCAGACAAGTCAAGGGCAGCCAAGAAGGCAGAGTTTACTAGTCCCATTTTCCTTGTGCATAAGCTAAGTCACTCCCTTAACTTCATTCAACTAATGGTCATTGAAAAGTCTGCAGCATTAACTAGGTATCCTCTGAACAGCCGAGCTGACGTTCCCACTTCATGGTCACTAGGAATGGTGGTGTGTGCCTCTGCCTCAAGCCTCTGGCACTGGTGGCCCATGCTAGTTGCTAAAATAGCTATTTCTCCATTCGGGTAGTATCCCTGGGCTCAAAGCCTACTTCTACCGCGGACCAAGAAGTTGTGTAACTTGGTGTCCGTCGCTTAAAATCTGATTGATTCAGTTTCTTCATCTGGAAAAACGATAATCATAAGAACACCTTCCCTTAAAGAGCTTTCATGGTGATGACCCATGGTCAACACATGTATACTGCCTGCCCTTCAGTAAGTGTTCCAAAACATTACCTCCTATTCTAGCCGCTGGACACTATTTATTAATACCTTACCATGGAACTAGGTGTTGGGGTACAGCCTTGAACAAGGGCAGCTGACGGTTGGCTGCACAGACCTTACATTCTCTTGTTCTGCCATCCAGCCTCAGGGGCATTCCAAGTTTGGATTCCTCTGTTCTTTAGAATAATCCAAATGTCTGAAATTCAGGTCCGACAGGTGTGCGGTGCCCCAAACCTCCTTCGTGGCTCCAGCCCCCTTCCCTCACTCTTTCTCCTTGTGATTTCCTCCTCCCGGGTCTCCAGCCCAAAGGCGCTCTTCCTCCATGAAAACGTCTCACCCACCCCCAGGTGTCTCTGCCTCTCTCCGTCCTATAGCACTTGCCTTCCAATGCCTCACACGTGGCGTATAATCACATATTGCTTAACTTTGCCAGTTAGTACTGCAAGCTTCCCTAACCTCTTTCTGCAGCAAGACATGAAATTTGAAGAGCACAGAGGTGTGGTATCACCCTATTTTCCCTGAGTGTTATGAGACACCCCTCCTTCCCACCGTGTCTCAAGATACTCTCCCCCCCGCCCCCGTTACCACCGGAGACTTAAGGATGCCACTGTTCGTATGGGAAGGACTTCAGGGTTGATGTGTTAAGAAACTTGGATGCAGGGGTCTCTCCCCGACCCTCTCCCCCACACACTGGCTAGAGGAACTAGCCCCTCCTCCACCCCGTTTCTTTCCTACAGCTGGACTTCTAGAAAATCGCACATTTTATTTCAGATTCTTTGTCCACAATTTTATCTTCCCCAGTACCATGCAGGAAATGCAGGTCCAGTGTTATCAGATGTTGACAATTTTCAAAAGGAGTCAAAGGTCAGAATATACTGAAACATCTCCTGGTTTATTTTATTTTTTAAGTGGGCAACTAAATTCAAAATATATGAATGCGTTGTGCAGCCACAGAAGAGGTGGCCCCAGACTTAGGGGTCTATCCCAAGATTTGTGGCACACAGTACCCTGCGTAGGCAACGTGCTTGGCATATTCACGGGGGGCATGAATCAGACTTCCAGACTGTAGTCTGCTAGGCGAAACTATGTTAATATAATGCCATATTATAAAAAAAAGTACCACCAAAAGATTAATTCTTTGAGTAAATAAACATGTTAGAGTCACTTAACATCCCTACAAAGTTTGGGGGAAGTTTTGCACTTCCTTGATAGCGTAGATGTGTCCTGTATGTTTTGGGGTGCTCATTGTACACCTGATCTGCTCACGGGCTGGTTGTGACATTATCCGCGCTTCCACTGTTATTGGCAGATACCGCTGTCTGAAGTGTCTCAACTTTGACCTCTGCCAAGCGTGCTTCTTTGCTGGGCTTCACAGAGGATCTCCCCAGAAGGTCCATCCTGTGATGGAGGTCTGCGTCCAGGTAACCTCTAACCCACTGCACACCAATGATTTATGAATCCAGTCAGGGCTGCCAGCTACAGCAACTAAAGGACTTTCTCTGTTCCTTTCATTCGCGATAATATTCAAGGAAGTAACAAGGAAGAAACAAACTTTACTGAAAATACCTCTCAATATCCATATGCTTTCTCTACATCATAGATTCTAATAGAACCTTTGGGGACATGAAAAGGCCAAACAGAGTTCAATCTCACGGGACTGGTCCCACAATATATGGCAGAAAATATCTGAGGAATAAAAGGGGAGAAACATTGGAAGTGAGTACGGTTCAAAGAAAAGGCTTGGTTTGGTAAAAATGAGAAAATCAGATTTCCAATTATTACTATCTTTTGGGGAAACTTTTCTCTTTTCACATGTCTCTTCCCGAAATTCCAGTATTTTTTCTTTAGGAAAAATGAAAGGGAAAAATTACTATCTGCATTTGGATGGAAGGAATAGAAAACTAAGACTTCATAGTTGCCTTTTAAATGTTCTTTAAGAAAATTCTAAATACTCAGCAAGAGAATTTAGACCTTTTGAAGAAAAAAGAGAAATGGCAAAGTCAATTTTAAATGAAGAGCATTTTCATTTTCCCCAAAGAACACTTTCTTCTCTTCACTAAGTTCCCATTACTCAGTTTCTCTGTACAGAGGTATCACCCTCAAACAGGGCAGTAGTGAAGGGTGTTGGTTAGCTATCCCTACCAAAGACAAATTCACCTCCTTTTCTTGAACATGAATGGTCCGCTAAAGTCAAGTGCTTGGAGGTATTAAAGAGTTCCCAGTGGGCATTGTTTTGCGGAACGTGGATAACCCAGATGCTCAAGTTCATTGGCCCATCAGCTCCCTTTTCCTAAATCTCAGGGGAGGAATCGGACTTATCGATGTTAGACTGACACCGTGTGGTCATTTTGTTACTACACTTCAGATTTCCAGGGCTGAAAATTTTTCATAAGATACCTCATTCCTTTGTTCTTTTGGCAAAGGTTCTTAACGTGGGGTTGACGGGTGGACCTCAGAGGGTCTGTGAATCCACTGAAATTCTATACAGAATTATATGCATAGCATTTTTCTGGAGATAACTCCACCAGTGATCATGCAGTTCTGAAGAGAATCCACACCCCAACTATTGGCAGCCCTGGATTTAGCCCTGCTCCGTACCCCTTCTTGCTTTAGAATTCCACGTTCCTGGATCACTTTCAGGAAGAGGGGTTAATTGTAAGCGAGTGGTATTTAATTTGGAAACTTACACTCTGTGGACAAGCAGAGAGAGTGGCAAGATATGCAGGTAGTACGGAAGGAAGATGATTTTTCTGAGGACATAAAAGTGAGTGAAGTAGTTCCAAAAATTTTCATGGTGGCCAGTTTGCCCAAATGAGGAAAAAAGACCCAGGTACTCTGATAGGACTCTCCTTTTTACGGGTGGCCGTTCCGGCAGATGTCGCCAAAGGAGAATACGAAATGCCTGGTCAGGACCCTCAGAAGCAACCTGCTCCGAGGACGCAGTAGGAGAAAAGAAACTTCGAGAAGGCGGTGGCTGCTGGACCAGGCGACTCCAGGGAAGCTGGCTAATGACACACAGGCCGGGTGAGTGTCTGTGAGTGACCGTCCTGCAGAGTGGCAGCCCTGAGGCCTGGTTTCCTAATGCTGGTCAGAAAGAAGGCAGGAGGCTGGGCTGGCTGGGGGCTGAAGATGCACTTCCCCTCCAGAAATGATCCTTAATTTTCAAACAGAACAAAAGGCAAAAAATACTTCTAAATGGCCCATCCCATCTTTTAGAATTATTCCAACTAAAGCATCAAACACGGAAGACACTTAATATTAAAGTATTTGAATGACTGCTTTATATCCCTGGGTTGTTTGTTTTTTGTTTTTATATCTTTAGTTTCTATTGGTTTGCTTTTGAAAGCCTAACTTAGAATGAATACTGAATTTTTATTAAAAAGGGAAAGGAAAGACACTCAGAATCCTATCACTCACAGACGAATGCTAGTCACGTGTTAGTATTACCAAAACAGGAATTATGCAGTAGATACAATATTACATTCTTCTTTTCTTTTCCGTATGGACAGTATTTCCCATGTCATTAGTTTCCAAAGTATTATTTTTAATCACCTCGCTCTCATCCTTATAAGGAAGTATCATAACATACAAGGAACCCCTTATATCATTGGACATTTTGGTTATTTTTAGAATTTGCCCCCTGAAACTCTGTAGTCAACATCCCTATTCATGCATCTTCCTATAGTTTTAATATTTTACTAAGATAAATTTACTCCAGTAAAACCATTGGATCAAAAGTTGTTAACTCTGTTAACTCTCAAAATTCAGAACACCAAATTGTGCTCCAGAGGGTTAAGCCAAAACATACCCAACATGACTGGTGAATGAGGTCACCCATCACTTACCAAAAGATTGCCAGCCTAAAGAGGACTTTAAAAAGTCTTTGTGATAAGGCCACTTGGCTGGCTCCGTAGGTAGAGCATACAACTCTTGATCTTGTGGATTGTGAGGTCAAGCCCCACCCTGGGTGCAGAGATTACTTAAAATTAAATCTTTTTTTTTTTTTTTACAAAAGTCTTTGTGATGTTAATTTTGGAAGTAACCACTTCTTCAAAATTAAAAATTGTAGAAAATAAAGCAAAAAGATAATGTTTCTGTGGGCTTATGATCATCAAACATCGGGGAGGAAAAAAACCCCAGAAATATTAATTCACTACCATTTTATCTAGTGAGAGTAGAACAGATAGATTTAAATCAGAATGGTATTCATTTACTAATTCCTTTTATAATTCCTAATCTCTTCTCAGACACCCACCAGCATATTTCTGTCTCAATCCCAGACCTAATTTTTAGGGTCCTTTTGTCACTTTCCAATCTAAACAAGTTTTTATAGCTCTTTAAGGAAAAAGTATATGTTGACATTCCAATTAGATGCCATTTATTATACCCATATCACATTTACTTAACAGGTTGTTATCAATATATCTTCAAAGTTAGGGAATTTATCATTTGATGTGTATCTTTAATATAGTACAAGGAATTTAAAAATAAGAACAAAGATATCAGGCACCAATTCATCTGTCTTCTTCAAGGCAGGTTTCATCTTTCCCTAGCATAGAAACAATACAATGTGTCGATTAGTCATCTGGATTTATTGAATACTTGAGATCTTGTCTAAATTCCTACATTCTCATACTTAGAACACAAAGATTCAGACTCTTAATTTGATTTCTTTTGGCCACTGAAGCCAGACTGATGTTTTGGAAGTAAAAATATGATGCATCCCTCATGTGCCCGCCTCCCCCAAACTCCTAGCCTCAAATTCCTCCATTCTCCTCCCATTGTTTTAAAGCTAAAAACTAGAAGTCATAATGGCTTAGAAAAGTTCTGCATGTCCCCCCCCCCCCAAACCTCTCCAGTTTCATCTCCCCAGCCCCACATTATCTGTGCTCCAGGCCTCATTCCTTCCCCTGCCCCACAAGACTAAGCCAGATCGGCCCCTCTAATGACGTAAACCCTTACCTCAAGGAAGTATCCCAAGCCCACCAACCTGCATGGCTTGAGCCTCACTCCTAAAGACCTAGAGGGGGAACACCTGGGAGGCTCAGTTGTTTAAGCTTCCGACACGTGGTTTTGACTCAGGTCATGATCTCAGGGTCATGGGACAGAGGCCTGAGTTAGGCTCCAGACTGGGCATGGGGATTGTTTAAGATTCTCTCTCTTCCTCTCTTTTTGCCGCCTCCCCCACTTTGCACACATGTACATGCTCTCTCTCTCTCTCTCAAAAAATAATAGAAATAATAATAATTATTATTATAGTAATAAAGACCCGTAGAGGTCTTTGTTCAAATGCTATCTCATCCTTAAGTCCATCCGTGACTACTTTTTTTTTTTTTTTTTTTTTTTTTAAAGATTTTTTATTTATTTATTTGACAGAGAGAAATCACAAGTAGATGGAGAGGCAGGCATAGAGAGAGGGAAGCAGGCTCCCTGCCGAGCAGAGAGCCCGATGCGGGACTCGATCCCAGGACCCTGAGATCATGACCTGAGCCGAAGGCAGCGGCTTAAACCACTGAGCCACCCAGGCGCCCCATCCGTGACTACTTAACCTTTCAGCCTCTGTCCCCCTCTGGCACTCACAATCCTCTCCCTTGCTTTATTTTTCTTCAGAGCATTTCATCAGTACCTTACACCCTATATATTTTACTTTTATTTTTTGTTTGTTTGGTATCATGTAAGCTCAGGGGCAGGGCTGGAGAAATTTTTATTGTTTCCAGATATATTTCCAGAATCTATAACTAATGTCTAAATTTGACAAATGCTCAATAAATGTTTATTGAATGATGGGTCAATGGCCTGAATAATACAATGAAGGATGTGTGGTGAAGAGATTGATGGGGGTAATAAGGTAGGACATGAACTCTTATAGAATGGAGCATGGGAACGTGTCACAAGAGTGATTACAAAGTGTTGAAATTCGATTGAGCTTTGTCCTCATTCAGATGTGTAGCCTTCGGGAAGTGGCTTCATGTTTTTGTGACTCAGTGAATTCACCTGATAGTAGAGATGACCTGTCCTACTCCCAGAGTGGCATCAGTAGAGATAAGAGGAGGAAAGGGAAATTCAATCGCTATGCAAAGCTAAAGGGTTTTAGAATGTCAGTGTGTTCTACTCTGTCCACCTGAGTACAACAGTGTTCCCCAAAGTAAAATTCTTATGTAATAATTTTCAGCCTCACCTAGATATTAATGAGTTCAGAAATTCTGATTAGTGTCTTATTTAGGAGAAAGGAATGTGGGACATTATTATTTAACAATGTGGTAAGAAGCAAAACACATCCTTAATATCTATTAAGTTGACACATTACTACTGTCCATCTTCTAAGAGATTTGTGATTTTGCCAAGTGATGATACTAAATTCATTCATTGATTTAGCAAATATCCTGCAAGGTAATAAACCTCCTTTTCATGTGGTTTCACTTACTTTACATATAATAGTTTACACTGAGAACACTTTCATTTGCAAAAAACATAACTGAAAGTTAGGTGCCAAATATCAACACTGTTATTAAATAGTTTTGGAAGTTCTTGCAAATATAATAAAAAAGAAAATTAAAACAGTGAAACAGACAAAATTACTTTCATTTGCAGGTAATATGATTTTAAGTTCCCAAGAAAGCTCAGGTAGCTCTAGTAAAAATAACTAGAATAAATAGGCTTGGAGTAGTGGGAAATAAAATGCATACACACAGATTAGTAGGTCTTCATTATGATAGTCATATGATATGACTACTTCATTATGATAGTAGTCGTCAGCTAGAGATTTTATTAAAATCCCCTTTACAGTACCTGTAAAAATTATTTTAAAGAGAAACTTAGGGGAAAAAAGCTTAGCAAAAAGGATACAAAAACCACCTTTTAAAAAACTATAATATTTCAGAATACAGCAAATAAGACCTGAATGAAAGGAGAAACATATCAAATTCCTGGAAGAGAAGACTCTGGCATAAGAATTGTACATGCTCCAAAAATTAATACAATTGATTCTCATTATTCACAGATTCTGTATTTATGAATGCACTTACTCATGAAAATTTATGTATAACCCTAAAATCAATACTTGTGATGTTTCCCTGGTCATCTGCAGACAGGCACAGAGTGGCAAAATATTTGAACTGTTGATGCACCCCTGAGGTCGAACTGAGAATCATTCTGTCTTCTTGTTTCAGATCTCATATCATAAACACATCCTTTTCACATTTTTGTGCTTTTTAATGGTGATTTCATTAGTGCAAATTGCCCCCAAACACCGTGCTGAAATGTTGTCTGCTCTTCCCAAGCACAGAAAGGTTATGAAGCACCTTAAGAAGAAAATATGTATCTTAAACAACCTTCATTCAAGCATGAGCTATAGTGCTGTTGACCATAGGTTCTATGTGAAATGAATTGACAGTATGTATTAAATAAGGTGTCCATATACAAGACATGTATAAAACAAAGTTATATGTTGCTTGGATGACAAAAATAATCTAACCAGAGACTAGCAAGAACCTAACCTTTTATTTCCCCTTGAAGCAGTGGGTCAATTTTCCCTAATATTGTTAACAGTGACTGTGTAGAGTATAATGGCCATCAGTAATGAGAATCAACTGTATTTAAACTAAGTGCATTTCCAAATAGAATCACGATGTTTTTTAAATAGGAAAAAATTATTTTGAAGACATTTTTGGAATAATAAATTAAACAAGAATATTTAAAATTATGAAACTGAAGACTAATGGGAAAGGATGTTCTTCAACCGATGTTAAAATTTACTATAAACAACCAAGACCAAATAGCATTATATAAAAAAAGAATGGGGGGCACCTGAGTGGCTCAGTTGGTTAAGCATATGGCTTTTGATTACAGTTCAGTTCATGATCTTGGGGTCATGGGATCGAGCCCTCTGTCTGGCTCTGGTCTGAGCATGGATCCTGCTTGATATTCTCCCTCTTCCTCTCTCTCTGCCCCTCCATGCTTGCTCTCTCTCTCTAAGAAAATGGAATAGACATATAGATCTGAGGACAAGAATACAAAATTTAATGATTGATATAAGCCTAAATGGAAACCCAACATATGATAAATGTGGTGTTTTCATTCACACACACACACACAAAAGCATAATTGGCTATCCATCTGGGAGTGTGCTTGGCAGGTCCAAAGAACAGCAAGGAAGCCAGTGTGGCAGAGTGCAGAAAGTGGAGATGCTGAGAATAGTCTAGAGGGAAGGCAGGGTGGAGGCAAGGGTAGAAGCAAGGTCACGTAACTTTCTAAATGTTCTTCTAGTGTTTCATTTTTTAATGTTGAGTTTGAATTTCAATCCATTTGGAATTTATTTCAGCAAGGGTCTGGCTTTGCTTTCTTTCAGATGCATAGCCAATTAGGCTAACATTTCCCCAGTTAATTAAAATGCCAATTTTCTCACATATCAGATTTCCTTATATACTTGGATCAATTAAGATAACTGATATTCTCATCCTCAGATCTATGGGTCAATTCTTGTATCTTGTATCTACTCTAATCTATTGTATAGTATAGTATTCCATAGTAGGTAGAAGGAGAAAGCAGCTGTGATCTGACATGGCGAGGCTGTAGGTAGAGCAGATTTGGGAGGAACGATAAGAAGTTCTGTTTGGGCTATGTTAAGATTGAGATATCTCAGACATCACATGGAAATGTTGAATAGGCCATTCCCCATTCATGGCTGGAATTTGGAGGAAAGCCTCCCAGAGGTACAAATTTGGGAGTTGTTGGCATGATGGCTCTTCAAGCTGTGAGATTGTATGAGATCACCAAGGAGAGTATAGACAGGAAAGAGGAGAATAGAAGATTGAGCCCTACAACAGTCCACACTACACACCTGGAGAGCAGAAGATGAGCCATTAGGGGAGACAAAAAAGATGAAAGATCCAGGAGAAAACCAAGGAAATGAGGAATCGTGGAAGGCAGGTATATAAAGTGTTTTAAGGAGGAGGGCGTGGTCTACTCTGTCAAATGCTGTGCGAGGGCAAGTAAGAATTGGCCTTTGGCTATCATTGATGACCTCCAAAAGAGCAGGGTAGGACGGTGGTCGTAGAAAAAAATCAGACTAGAGATGGTTTAGGAGAGAATGGGAGCTGAGGAATTGAAGATACCGAATCCAGTTCTTTCCAGGATTTGTTACAGTAGAGGGAACAAAGGGATAGTGTAGGTAGGGTACCTGACTTGAAGAGAATGTTTTGTTATGATGGGAAAAGTAACAGCATGTTTGAATACTGAAGGGGATGATCCTATAGGAATGAAAGTACCACTAAATACTAAATAAGGACACACATAACAGCACTGGAGGGGTGGAGTAATAAACCAGAAAGAACCTAAGAGTCTACCGGTAGAAAAATGGTGGAACACCCGTGATACAGGCAGACGACAGAATATAATGAATCCACTTAAATGAACAAATTTAAGCACCCATCTATGACAGTAGAGAGCATTCATCATCCTCCATTAACAAAAAGTGTAAGTGGCAGAACAGTATGCATGAAATGTCATTTTTGTTCCAAAAACAAATTCAGTATATATATTTGCTGTTTGGATGAGTACAGAAAACAGTATGGAACAACCCAAAGGAATCAAAATGATCTCACATAGGGTAGAAAGAGAATGTGTCACTCAAAGATATGTGACAAGGAAGTCCAGGGTTATCCCCAAATGCCCCCACGGCTTATCTGCATAATTAAGTGTACCACACAATAATCACTTCTCTCCCTATGAGCCCATCACGTTCTGTAGAAATAAAGTCACATCATGTCAATAACAATCGTATGTTCATCTGTTCATTAAATATGAAATCTCTGTGAGCGAGGAGTTCTCTGCTTTTGTTTTCCATCTTTTATCTTCAATAACTCAAGATGATGAGATGCTTTAAAATCATTTTTGGGAGCGCCTGGATGGCTCAGTGGGTTGAGCCTCTGCCTTTGGCTTGGGTCATGATCTCAGGGTCCTGGGATCGAGCCCCGCATCGGGCTCTCTGCTCCACAGGGAGCCTGCTTCTGCCTCTCTCTCTGCCTGCCTGCCTGCTTGTGATCTCTCTCTCTCTCTCTCTATCTCTTTGTCAAATAAATAAATAAAATCTTTTAAAAAAATAAATAAATAATAAAATCATTTTTGAAAAAAGGAATGAAACTAAGTGGAACTACATAAAATGGAATATGTCTGCCCTTAAACTGACTGCTCTATTCTATGTTCTTTCCAGTATGACACAATAATTATGCACACATCTGTGCTCAAAACCCCTAGTATCTGACCTGAACAGGATGACCTTGGGGGATTTTATGCAGTCATTCCTTAATTTCTTTGCATTCTTATTCCTAGATCATCAAGAAGCAGGGCAGTAAATAGAATCTCCATTTCCATTATTGGCCGATTGCTGTCTATCACCTAAGTAGTTGGATGGGAAAAGGGGGGGGGGGGGGGAAGTTATGCTACTTTAATGCTATTTTGAATATCAGAGTTAATATCTGATTTAACATTTTCTAAAAAGGCTTTCCTCATGTCATGCCTGATAATTATCATTACAATGTCTTATAAAACTCTGCTTTATAACAGGATCTTGGTTCCGTACAGTAGCTCTGAAGTACCAATACATGAAAGATGGACTAGACCAGTGGAAACTGTAGCCACAGAGGCTTCCAGACAAGTATCTCCAATGATATTTCGGGCTCAGCAAACCGACAACAGCAACCCACATCCTCAGGTGAGTCCAAAAGGTAAAGGAACCAATGCACAAACAATCTGGACCACGTTGTAAGGATGCCGTGAGATTCAGTGTGGTGTATGGAATATTTTCAAGATGTTAACATGATCAAAGAAAATATTGTTTAAAATAATTTTTTATCTCCAATCATAAGGCATTACATATTTATTACAGAAAATTTGGAAAAGCCAACAAAGAACAAAATTAAAATTACAAACCATGATATAACCACTATTTCAATATTTTTATTAAGGTTTTTCTTTTAATTCCAGTATAGTTAAAATACAGAGTTATATTAGTTTCAGGTGTTGAATCACAATATAGTGATTCAACAATTCTGTACATTACTCAGTGCCCATTGTGACAAGTGTACTCTTTACTAATATTAATATTTTAATGTTAATATGTTAATATTTTAGTGTGCTTCTTTCCCTGCAAATACTTCTGATATAGTTTATATCATACTGCAGAATGTATTATTGATATATTTCTATATCAGTGTTTTTGAACATTTCCCATTGCCATTACAAATTTTCTGACACATTGCTTTGCAGGTTTCATTTAAATGGATATAACATTATTTAACCCCTCTTCTTTTGTTGGATATTTGAATTACTTCCAATTTTTGCTAAAACTTGAAATTATACTATTGAAATCCTTGTACATTATTCTTTGTGCATGATTTCCCAGATAGTTCAGTAGGGTTTATTTCTTTAAGTGGGATAACTAGGATGAGAAGTGGGAATATTTTTAGACTCTTAATACTTACTGAAAAATTATTGTTTAGAAAGGATATACCAAACTGTGCACCCAGTGAATTCAAATAACTATTTCTCTTGATCCTTGTTACTCTTACTTGTAACTTGTTACTATCATCAAATTTTGAACTTTGGTACTTTTATGAGCAGAATATGTTTTATTTGCCTTAATGTCCATTTCTTCTTCACTTAGAAGGTGACTGTATTTGCTCTTCTGTCACTGTTCTCTGCCCAGTTTTACCGATGCGTCAGCTTGTTTGATTAATGTATTTGAGCTTTTAAAACTCTAGCTGTGGGAAACCTTTCTTTATGGTTGTTTCCTTTTAGTCTAATTTATAATGTGACTTGCTATACATAGACATTTTTAATTCCTATGAAAACATTATTAACCTTTTCTGACTTCTCACACAATTTTATGCTTGGAAAATTTTTCTGCATTAAAAAAATCAAATGAGCCTTCAGCTGTATTGCTGTGACATGGATTGATTTGGGGGTGGGGGTGGTATTAACGTGGCTTGATTTTTTTTTTTTTTTTTTTTTTTGGACATTTAAGGTTTAAATCTACCTGGCTTTTATTGTGGATGGCACGTTAGAAGGTGAGGATATTCCCCTACTCCTGCTTTTTTACTGAAATAGCCCATTCTTCAGGCAACCCCCAGTGAAATCAGGCCTTGAACATACGGTCTAGTCCTTCCCTGAGTTCCCCAGACAGAAACAAGAACTGAGGTGATGTTTAATCCGTGTGGCTGGGGTAGGATGATGGCTAGGAGGGGCTAGGGCTCCCTCTTCTGGTGTCTTGCTGACATGATTGCTATTTTGATTTTTTAAATTGTTAGCTATTATTAAACAATTATTCTTCTAGAAGGACTTTAAAATCATTTCTAAGATGCCAGGTTAATCTTACGAGTATTTTGGTTTGATTTGCATTATACCTGTATTTTGAGGTGCAAACATCTGTCAGTAATGGCTGTATGTGGCTTACTTCTCAGTCTAGGTTTCTCACTGAGGGCACCTGGCTCTTTTATGCTTATTGTTCTTATTTTGAATAAAGACCTTTCCCTTATTTTGAATAAAGAAAAAGTATCTTTTCCTTAATTATTAATGATGGTATACTGGAAAGTTATGGATTTTTTAATGGTTTTCTTATAAAGAGAAACCTTTCTGAACTCTCTTAATTTCAAATACTGGTCTAGTTTGACTCTCTTGCTTCTAACTAAACAATCATGCAGTGTGTGGGGCGGGGGGAGGGATATTTTGGTCTCTTTCTCTCCAATATTTAAACCTCTCATATCAACTGCATGTCTTCATTCCCGAGAGAATCCAGATCTTTCAGAACAATACTGAATAATGCAAGAGATGACGGGCAGCTTCTTTTCCTTTAAATGGGAGGAGATTTAATGAGGGCACTTCTCTTATGCTTCTCCATTAAATATGATGGTGTTAGTTGCTGGGTTGAAACTCCTTTTAATTTTATGGAAGTCCTTTTTCTATTTTACTTTTTTTGTTTTTTGTTTTGTCTTGTTTTGTGGAAATAGGCAATCAGAAGTGATTTTGAATTTATTTATTTTAAGTCTCCTTTTTAGCCTCAATTGAAATGATCTCATGCTTTTGCCTGTTGGGAGCATTGCACCAGTAGTCCCTGAGAGTAAACGTTCCTGGCATTGCTGAAACCAACACCTATATTTGTTCAGAGTGGATCCTTTTTAAATATGACTTAAATTTGCTTTGCTTATTTCTCATTTAGAATCGCAACATTTATGAGTCAGAATATTCTCTTTCTGTCACTCAACACTGTCTTTGTTAGTTTTGCGCATTTTCAGCAGCTACTCCTTTTTTCATCTTCTCTTGTGTCTGAAGCAATTTATCTAAGGTAAGAATTATTTTATTTTTTAAAAAGATTTGTTTATTTATTTGAAAGAGACAGTGTAAGCAAGGGCAGAGAGAGAGAGAACGAGAGGGAATCCACGAGCCGACTCACCAGTGAGTGCAGAGTCCAATGTGGGGCTCGATCCCATGACCCTGAAATCATGACTGGAGCTGAAATGAAGAGCTGCACAACCATCTGAGCCACCCAGGAGCCCAAGAACTATTTGTATCTTAACAACTGACAGAATTGGGGGCACATAGGTGGCTCAGTCGTTCAGTGTCTGCCTTGGGCTCAGATCATCATCCCAGGATCATGGGATCAAGCCCCACATATGTGCCCTGTTCAGCGGGAAGCCTGTTTCCCCTCTTCCACTCTCCCTGCTCGTATTCCCTCTCTTACTGTCTCTCTGTGTCAAATAAATAAATAAAATCTTTTTAAAAAATTGACAGAATTTAGGAGTAAAACCCTAGGACACTGGAGCCTTTATAATATTTAGATAATTTTTTCTCTTTCTTCAAAATTGATCGTCTGTTAATGCTTTCTTCAGTTAACTTTGGTAATTTCATCTTCTTAAGAAAATTACTTACTTCCACAAGATTTTCAAATTAGCTAAAGTATTTTAAACTATTTTATTTTTCAAATCTTCACATTTGTATCAGAAGGATCAAATCAGTATCTATTAGGAAAACCTATATTCTCAAAATACATAACTCCTGGTCAGTCTTTGGCCTATTTCACATAATCAATTGCATAGTTTTTCATGAAGAGTAGCATGTATAAGGTTAATCTGATGTTGGCAAGCATGAAGTTCATTGTAAAAAAGTACTTCAGCTAAAAACCATGAATTAATGGCTATGGTGGTCCACACAATTAAATATAATTTGTATTGTTGTCTGGGCATGTTTTAGAAGACTCAATATTAACACCCTTAAGAAGACATAAAACCCACCCTCATCTACATGTAACTGAGCAACATGAACTTTCTCTTACCTGTTGCTCTCCAAAGTGGTCAGTTCTCACTCCCACAGTACAAGTCCCCTTTGCAGCCAGTCACCTGGACTGTCCACTTAGCGGACCAAGCTCAGCTATGAGGGGACTGTGGCTAAGTCTACCTCCTACAGGTAAGCTGCACTCGGCTCTGATGTCTTTACATTACACCAGTGTCCATAGATTCGAAGTCTCTGCCCCCAAACGTGCCCATATAACTTACAGATAAAGATTTCCTTCTCCCCTTAAGCGTCTTATGGCAACTCGCTATCACACAATGTGATGCTATTCAAAAGTGGGGTTGGGGGGGGGGCGGGGGAGGAAAACCAGTACGTCCACAAATAAGGAAACTGTCAGGAAATTTGGAAGAGAAGACGTAAGGGAAAGAACAAACTTAACAAAAAAAAAAAAATTCCAATGAAATTTTTCCATCACAGGAATTAGAGATGACATGTGGGCTGTGTGTGCGTGCGTGCGTGCGTGCGTGCGTGCGTGTGTGTGTTCTTAGGTCTGCAAACACTTTATCACGTTTTCAGTCCCTTGTTTATTTGCCCTGCCCTCTGCGACAGCACCGGCAGGCGTTCCCTCCAATCAGTTCAATCAGTATAGTCTGACCCTAAGGAAGGTCTTCAAAATCGTATCTGTAATGCTTTTCAATCACCCAAGAAAAAAGTTCCCACGCCGCAGTCGTGCAGAGGTCCTGGGGCCACCCGCGCACTTCCTCCTCCCCGCTGCACCGCCTGCGGCCCATGCGCGCCTTAACCCTAAGCGGCCCGAGAGGAGCCTCTGCAGGCCGCGCCGCGGACCTCGCACGCCCCCTCGTGGGCGCCCGGCAGAGCGGCCGGCTTCCACGGGCGGAGTCGCCCTGAAAAGCCCTCTAGCTCCTGCTTTTGAATAAGAGCCATTTTCACAATGCAGCACCCCCCCTTTATAAACTAACGTTTTTTCTTTCCGAAGGAGGAAATTTAACAGAAGTTCTGTGTTTGGATTTCTCTTCTTTACTTCACTCTCGTTTCATTCTATCTCACGTTCTTCATGTTTATTCAGGCAGTTCATTTCTTCCTTTGATTAAAAAAAAAAAAAAAAATTAGGGGTGCTTGGGTGGCTCCGTTGGCTCAGCATCAGCCTTGGGCTCAGGTCATGATCCCAGAGTCCTGGGACTGAGCCTTGCATTGGGCTCTTTGCTCAGGGACGAGTCAGCTTCTCCCTCACTGTCTGCCTCTCCCTCAGCTTGTGCTCTCTGTCAAATAAATAAAATCTAGAAAGAAAGAAGGGAGAACATTTTTAATTAGAAAGAAAGAAAGGAAGAAAGAAAGAAAGAAAGAAAGAGAAAAGTTTTTATTATACAAATAGGACCTCAATCTGTTTGCCTTATAAAAAGTTAAGATATTTCAGATAATGACAAAGTTATTTTCAGCGCTAATTCCCAACCCAGGGCGGGCTCCTACTTCCCCAGAGGTAATCTGTTTGGGGTAGATCTTTGCATTTGTTTGTGGTGTGTTTATGCATTTTCAAATATCCGTGCGTGGGCATGTGTCGTGTGCGTGCCCAATGTGGGCAAACGTCTGGTATCTATTAATCTTGAAAGCTGAGAAAGCTGCCCACACATATCTGCTCAAGGAAGCAGGTACAGCTTGGTTCACTGCAGCATTGCCTGTACTTTGAAAGATTGGAAACAGCCTCATGTGTGTCAGTTGAGAATGACAACCTAAAGCATAGCACCTATTGCTAACCTGAAATGCTTCTCAACTGCAGAACGACCCATGCCACAGGATAACATTGATATTAATAATATAAAGTTCACTGGTTCAAAGACTATGTGAGGCATTGGAAGCTGCTTGAGCATTTGAATGAAGAGGCAAATGGGCCCAGGTCACGCGGAGGGGCCACAGAGGACACCCCAACCAGATGGCGTGACTTTGTGTCTGTAGTTCAGCTCCTTCTTCCTGCCCTTCCGTCTTCCTTTCTCAGGCTGTTCCTGTAGACCCGTGTTCCCAAGGTGGCCAATCCCTCTTCAGATAATTTGCAGGAACCAGATGAGGCCACTGAGTGTAGCCACAGCTGCTTATAAATGTAGAGTAATGAAATCCAATCTCCCATCCAGACACGTGGGAGCCAAGGGCCAGTTCCTGGTGTCCCAGAAGCTGGGCCAGGCTGGATCAGGTCAGGACTTGCATTTGGGTGCCATTCAGGGAGCAGAACGTGGTATGAAGAGTGACAAGGTTTGGTGGGAAAACCCCAAATGAGAGTTGCTGAGCTGATCACTATTAACGCAAAGAGCCTTGGTGATTTCAAAGAGATAAGCTGTGGCTCTCAGTACACATCCATGCGGAGAGCAACGGAAAGTTGAGAAAGTTTAAATAGAAGGTGGTGGATAGAAGGGAAAGATTTTTTCTTTTTTTTTTTTTAAGATTTTATTTATTTATCTGAGACAGAGTGCTCACAAACAGGAGGCGGGGCAGAGGGAGAGGGAGAAGCAGACCCTGCTGAGCAGGGAGCCTGATGTGGGGCTCGATCCCAGGATCCTGGGATCAGGAACTGAGTCAAAGGCAGACACTTAACTGACTGAGCCACCTGGGTGCCCTGAAAGGAAAGATTTCTTGAGCCAAGGAGGAGAAAGTGATCCAGCTGCTTTTTGTAGATGCTTTTGGGGGAAGGAGGTTTTCAGGAAACTAACTCAGGCAAAGGACTATTATAATGGATTTTTAAAATCTCAAGATCTTGTTTATGTTGAAATCCTTTAAAGAAAAGCATCATGTAAATATGAGATCATGAAACTTCTCTGTGAGTATATGAACATCTGCATCATACCTGAATCGAAACCCAAATAGGACTCACTTTTTTATATATGTAATTAATATGTATTATATATTTAATTTATATATATAATTATCATATGCCTGTGGTGAATTTTTAGGAATGTGGTTTAAATTCAAACCCAAAGCCAAAGATTTATTTTCTGTATTTCTTGCTTTAGACTGTGGTCAGCCTCAGGAATGAACTGAGGAGAACGCATGAATCCATTAATGCACTCCACAGTGAAAGAAGGTAGGACCCACGTGGGAATGCACAGACACCGACAGCAGAGACAAACCAAAAGCATTCATTTTTGCTTTTATGGCAAAAAATTCTACAAAGTTATCACCATGCCTTTTTTTTTTTTTTAATTTAGAAGAAATTCCTTAAAAAGAGAAATAGCCCAATAGGAAGGTAAAAGAGGGCTTTGGCTCTATTTGAGTAGTTAAGGATAACATACATAATCTGGTTAATTATATTTAGATTGGGGGATGGAGAACATCCTAGGAAAAAGAGAGAAACTGTTATCACTGGTGGTCATAAGGAGCACAACGCTGCCTAAAAAACCAGCCAGAGATACTTATAAGAATGTATCTTTGTGATCTGCTATCAAATCCCTGGCTGATTTTTCTTTCTGAAAAATCCATCATAAAGATATATTTGAAACTCCAATTATGATCAAGGATTTTAGAGTCAGACTCCCATTTTACCTGAGTGTGACTGTCTAGACGTTTGAGGGCTCTCCTTCATGCTCCCTATGGGTGGAAACCCAACCCAGATTCCAAGACTTCTTTAAGATCTTGGAAATTGGTAATTAGGAATTTCAAAGGCTCCAACATCGAGAAATCGTTTGCATTTCGCACTGGTGAGATAATGTCTACAAATTCCACAAATATGCCCACCACAATGATTAAAGGTAAGATTGTACTTTACTCAGCCAATTTTGATTGTATACGTACTCTGTAACAGGGACTATTTTAGGCCTGGGCTGGGGGATATCTGACAACAAGCAAAAAGGAAGAAAAAAGTTGCCAGAATAAAGAAGCAATAAGCAATTATTAAACAATAGAGTAATTAATAAATAACTAAAATAATAAGTAAAATGTGTCCTATAATGTGACTGTCCAGAGGTTTGAAGACTGGAGGTGAAGTCCAAAATCTCAGATCGTATCATGGTCTGTAACAATTAGACCTGGAGACAAATAAAGTAGGGAGGAGATGGGAGTGGGGGAGGCAAGGTTCGGAGTCCTGGTTTGCAGTTTCCAGGAGCGCAATCAGGGAGGGTCTCATTGAAAGTACAATTGTGAGAGACGACTCGAAGGACGCGAGAAGTAAGGGGAGCAGGAACCTGGAGAAGGAGGGTTCCAAGCAGAGGGGCCGAAGAGAAGACTCTCAGGGGAGGTCATGCTTGGTGTGTTAGAGTAGCCAAGAGCTGTGTGTGGCTGCAAGACAGTGCGGGAGCAAGCGGAGGCAGAGAGCAGGGGAAAGAAGACAGGGGGCGGGTCTCGACCAACTGTTGGGACTTGTCTGCCTCCGAAGGACTTTGGCGTATTCTAAACTAGGGGGGGACCATTGGAGAGTTTTGAGCAGAGGAGTAACATGATCTGCTTTTTGTTTTGTTTTGTTTTGTTTTACTTTATTTATCATTATTTGGTTTATGGTTGTGTGTTTATTTTAATGCTTTAAAAGAATTGCCCTGACTGCTTGGTTCATTCTTAAACCAATGAATAACTAGACTTAGGAAGAGGAGCCCAAACAGATTCACAATCCATGAACTGCCTGTCTCGTTGTTCCTTCCCTATCCTGGTCAGGTGTGAGGTGTTTGGCCAGGACATGTATACTTTCATTCCAAACAGAGTGACCAAAGGATAACAAATCAATATTCAAATTTAGGTAGCTAGTCAAGGTGTGTTGGCAAAATTACTCCCTAACAGGCAGGATGAGTCTTCTAAAACATCTCCAATGCCGATGAAGTTCTTGGTGGAGTCACGTACGTAGGAGGCACGAAGGTCAGCGGTGCGTAGTGAATGGTTGAACAACATTAAACAACATTGATCAATGTGAAATAATAGTGGAGGCATGGACTTCTCCAGCATCTTCTCCCACAAAGAAGACTCACAGCCCATGTCGCTAGGGAGCTAGTTAGTTAGCTGACCTCTTTCCCTTTCAATACACTCAAAGGTGTCCTCTTTGCAGATTCCTTAAAAAACAGTTAAAACGATGCAAAGACAAGTTGCAAGCCATCTATGCCTCGCAGGAAGAAAAAAGTTGTAGATTTGAAACCAAGATTCACAGGCTTACAGCCAACCAGGATAGCCTGTGGACCCAGCTACAGCAGATGGGGCAGGAGCTCCAGGTAGGAAGTGTGGAACGTCCAGAAGTCCGACCTCAAATCCACTGGCCGTGGGAGGACTTCAGCCTGAAGCTTCTCACCTCATTGTGATCAGCCTCTTCTCTTTCCCTCTTCTCTCCATACCCTCACCTCCTCCCACATTCACCCTCAGACTCTCTCCTTCTCCTTCAGACTCACTAGGAGAACTGGTGGTAGTATACTGGTGCCAGTTAAGAAACTATAGATCTAGGGCAAAGCGGTCCTTTACAGCACTGATGCTTAGCCTCTTGGTCTATGCAACCCTTTTACATTCTTAAAACATTTTGAGGATCCCAAAGAGCCTTTTTGAGTCATAGCTATTCTTTACCTTGATCAAAATTAAAAGTGAGAAGTGGCTTAAAAGTTTATTAATTTAAAAATGAAATAAGCCCATTATATATGGAACAGTTTTAAACAGTAACTACATATTTTTAAAAAATTTTAGAAGAGTGACATTGCTTTTTAAACATTTCTTTAATATTTGACTTAACGAAAGACAGATTTTCATAACTGCTTCATTCAATCTGTTGCAAAATGTTGTAGTTGAAGTATATGAAGAAATCTGGCCTCAGAGATTTGCTGTTGAAAAAGAGAATAATATTTTATTTTTTAAAGGTTTTATCTATTTGTTTGACAGAGACCACCAGTAGGCAGAGAGTGGGGAGAAGCAGGCTCCCTGCTGAGCAGACAGCCCAGTGTGGGGCTCGATCCCAGGTCCCTGAGATCATGACCTGACTCAAAGGCAGAGGCTTAACCCACTGAGCCACCCAGGCACCCCGAAAAAGAGAATAATATTTTAATAGCCTGTTCACATCATTGAAGATCTTTTTCTTTGGTAGTACACCAACACATAATAAGTGTTCGTTTCTTAAAGGATAGTTGCAGCATTATATCTGAAACTATATCCACTTCATACACTGCTCCATTAAAATACAAAGTTTTGTTGTGCTCTTTGAATGGATTTTCTACCTATGCATGATTTTGTAGTGTGATATAATGTGGAAGTTCACTGAGCTATGCCAAGCTTCCTAATGCTCATTATACATATCCACCCCCCACCCTGACAAAGAAATCATATTCATTAATATCACCATTATCCTCACTGGGAAAGTCTTTAGGAATTGGAAATCTGTTAGGCACATGGTAATGAATGTGTTTTCTGAAATTCTGATTTTTGCTTACAAACTCAACTCTTAAAATTGGCAATACATGTTGTTAATTATTTCCTTACTGTGCCAATCTCACTTCACTCATTTTTGAGAAAATATTTACCAAATATCCAAGTCTGAACTAGAGCCTGCAAGTCATTCTTTCACACCAAAGGCAACTTCTGTGTTTCAATAATATTAGTGGTATTTTACACGGTTCCCATTTCATCCTATACAATATTAAAAAGACAAATTGTAATTAAGAAAATCGAGAGTTTTAGGTCATCAAGGATATTCTTGGGGTGCCTGAATGGCTCAGTTGGTTAGGTGTCTGCCTTTGGGTTAGGTCTTGATCCTAGGGTCCTGGGGTTGAGCCCCATGTTGGGCTCCCTGCCTTGCAGGCAGTCTGCTTCTCTCTCTCCCTCTGCCCCTCCTCTTCTCTTTGTGCTCTGTCTCTAGCTTTATCTCTCTCTCTCAAATAAGTAAATAAAATCTTTAAAAAAAGGGGGGGGGGAATTCTTAAGTGGAACTGTTCATTGTTGTTATTTGGTTGTTTTTTAGCTGTGAGAGCGTGATGGTGAGGAGTACCATGACCACTAGCACTATTTGGTGTTGCCTTGATTTGTACTAAGACAACAAGAGTGCTTTAACTCCTTTAGCCTTACTTACTTTTGACTTTTCACTATCTGGGCAAATGTCAACATAGTGACCATCTAAGTATCCTTGTGAAAATAATTTTGACTTCACAGACCTCTGAAAGGGTTTTAGGGATTTCCAGGAGTCTGTGGACCACACTTTGGGAATTGTGCCCTAGATTTTAAACCTGTGCCTTATTATGACTGCCTCCCACCCTGACATAGCTTCTCAGGTGGATTCTTATGAACATGTTTTATTGTAATACATTTTAGCTACCAATTCAATAGATGCTGATGTTCTTAGAAATTCCTTATGATATTTTTGGAACCTGAACATTTAGGACCTAGATTTTTTTTTTCCCCAAATGCTTCGTGATTACTCCCTGTGATATTTTAAAATCTGAGCTGTTGTCTCTTTTGTGGATAGTTTTAGATGGACATTGAACTGACAGCATAAAATAAAATCAATAATAATGGATTTGGAAAGGAGAAAGAAAAATCTTGCATTAAATATCTTAGTATGAGATTTTTTTTTTAATAATTTTTTATTTTTTATAAACATATATTTTTATCCCCAGGGGTACAGGTCTGTGAAAAAAAAAAATCTTAGTATGAGATTAAAACTAAACACATTTATGAAAACGGTAAGATAAATTTTGGTTTCTTCATCAAGTTTTCTTTATTCAGGCAGTGTTACAGTCACTCCCTCCTTCCTCGTCTTCCTGTCAAAGTATGATTTCCAAGGGTGACCATGGAAAGGCTGAAAGGCTTTGCAGGGGAGGAGATTCTTCCCAGGTCACAAAAGCCAATGAGGATTGTTCAGAATGGGAACCTCTTGCCTCCCTAACCGCAACTGACACCAAAGTCACTAAAAGTCACCAAAGTCAAGCAAATGCAGAGCAAGCTCTACCAAATTCAGAATCACCAGAGGCCATTTCACAGCTGAAGTCAACACAAAGCACCAGGGCACAAAGCCAAGCACAAAAGATCTCAAAGGAAATCTTTAGCTCCCCAACCAGTTCTCAGGAGGGACTGCTGCGGGACAACTCCCAGATTGTTCCCACTGAAATGAACAGTCCTACTCTGGCACTGGCAAAAAGGAAAGAGACAGTTAACATCCAGGAGGGAAAGGATGAGCTCGAGGAAAAGGAACTGCAAGAACTGTTGTCAAAACTGACAGATGCCTTCACTCTAGAAATGCCATCAGGTAAGGTTTTCACAATCAAGGGAGATAGTGATGGCCAGGGATTGAGGCTGCCTTTTAAACACTTAATTTTTGTTACAGCAGGGAGGTGCAGAGAGAGAGAGAGAGAGAGAGAGAGAGAGGGAGAGAGGATCCTCAAGCAGATTTCCCTGGTGAGCAAAGAGCCTTACATGGGGCTCGATCCCACGACCCTGAGATCATGACCTGAGCTGAAATCAAGTGTTAGGTGATTAACCAACTGAGCCACCCAGGTGTCCCTAAATGCTTGATTTTATAGCATTATCCCAACAGTGTAATTTATCAAGTGAGTAACAGAGTTGGGAACCTTTTGGACATCAGTAGCATCGGTGAAATTGATGTCTAGTATTGCCCAGTTCACAGTGTTTTTGTGAGCATTAATGTTGATAGACCATAAGAGGCTTTACCACAGCACCTGACACAGTCCAAGCATTCAATAATAGTAAATAACTACAAATATTTTACAAATCAGCAGCTTTCAGAAGCTGAACTGGAGAAACAAAAACAAACCAAAAAAATGAGATGAAGATGTCAAAGACTAAAAGGCTTTTCTAGAAAAAGAGTCAAGTTTTATGTGAAATTTAAATTCCATAGCATTTACGTTACAAAATGTTAAATTATAAAATATAAAATAAATAACAAATATTAGATGATTTTATTATTGCAGTTAATATTATCAATAATACTACAACAAATGTAACTGAGCAGCCTGATGTTCCCACTTACAAGTGGAGGTAATAAGGACCCTCTTCCCAGAGGATCATTGATTAGGTTTCTGTCATGTAAGTAGTGCCATCATTAGCATCACCGTCTACTTCGTAAGATATAGCTCATTGCTAAATTCTGAAGGCTCTTTTAAAAAATGTTTTTTAACTATAGTTATTTCTTGTGTTTTCGACTGTCTTATTTATAGTGTTTTGTTACCTTAATATATCTATGTACATATATCCATGTCTTTTTTGAAAGCCTCAGATCTTTTATATTTGAGGGATCATCTAGAGATTTGTGATAAAATGAAGGATAACATTCTCATGTGTTTCTGAATGGGAGGAGGCCTTCTCAGAATATTTCTGAATTGGTGGTTGAGTTGCTAGAGCTACCATAACGAAGTACCTACCACAGGCTGGGTAACTTAAACATCCCAGATTAATTTTCTCACAGTCCTGGAGGCTAGAAGGCTGAGATCAAGGTGTCCCTCTGTGGGGGTCCCGTATCCAAATTTGCTTTTTATGAAGGCACCACTCATATTGGATTAGGACCCACCCCACATAACTTTTTTGATTTAATTATCTCTTTAAAGAATCTACTCCAAATATATTCCCATTCTGAGGTACGGGGGCCAGGGTGAGGACTTCACATATGATTTAGGCAGGGAGACACACAATCCATCCCATAATAGTTGGAGAGCTATAGAATCAGGACATTATAATGTCAGTTGTGTATTGAAGTTGGCAGAGCCCAATCAATGAAATCATTATTTGGTGATTCTAAAAATATGTGCTGTGAAAAGTTGGAGTTACAGTCTTTGTATTAGAGAAGACAAGATCACAAAAATGTCAGACGCATGCTCAGACTGCCCGAGACCAAGACAGAATGGGAACTCCTTGTGCCTAATTCCGAGGCCAACAGAAGTTTCCTCCCACTGTGTTTCTATCTTTACTTCTTTGGGGTCATGATGAGCACTCAAAGCAAAGTCAACACCTACTTGAACTTCTTAGGAAAATTTCACATAAAAATTTGACTTTTATTTTATAAAAGTCTTTTAGTCCTTAACATCTTCATTTTTATTTTTCATTAGGTTTCTCCAGCTGAGCTGCTTCCTCACAGCCTTCACAAATCCAGTGGCTGTGTTGCACATTCCAGTATACTAATAAGCTACATTGACTACACACGTTGGGAAGACATTGTCCCAACACTTACGCAGTTTTATATCTGAAACTGAAAGATTCATGCGTATTTTAAGTTACTTTATCAAGTCTATTTATTTAAAAAAATCTATATACCTATACATACACACATGATTATATTATTAAAAGGGAAATCAGGAAAGGATAAAGCTTATTTCTACATTTAGATGACGCAATAATGTATAAAGATGCAATTAGCATTGTCCAGTCTTGTAGGAAATGAAAAAAAGAGTCTTAAAAAATGACCTCTTCTTCCACTTCAAATTTAAACAAAACCAATGAGATGCTTCTGTTAGAAGTGTGCATTATCATACAAAAGTGCTTACAATGTTAGCAAGAAGTGCACATTTTCCCTTTTGTTATTATAGTGTGTATATTTTGTGATGATTCAGCAAATGCTAATTGATAAGATTTAAACTGACAGTCTTATTTCTCTTACATCAGCCTTGTTTCCTTAATGCTCTTTTTATTTTTTTATTTTTTTAAGATTTTTTATTTATTTATTTGACAGAGAGAGATCACAAGTTGGCAGAGAGGCAGGCAGAGAGAGAGAGGGGAAAGCAGGCTCCCCACTGAGCAGAGAGCCTGATGTGGGGCTCGATCCCAGGACCCTGGGATCATGACCTGAGCTAAGGCAGATGCTTAATGACTAAACCACCCAGGTGACCCTCCTTAATGCTTTTAAGCATCTATGTTAATCTCCATAGCTATTTGCATTTCATAAATACTGTCACCTCTCACTCAAATATTTCTAAGTAAGTTTATATCTTTGTTCGGTCTGGTTTTGAATATGATCCTCTTTGCAAATTCTACTCAGCCATTGGCAATATGGATTATAAAAGTACACTCCATAATTTATGCACATTCTATGCACGCTTACCAAAACGACACCAAACCTAATCAGAACCAGAAGTGTCATGACCACACTGATGAAGAGGAGGAAAAGCAAACAAACGAAAATAGGGTCTTGGCAACCTTTGTTTTCTCTCTCTGTCTCGGATGCATCCAATGACAGCAGGAAGCTTTTGGTCATCTTACTGCTTCAGTTCTTTTTTTTTTTTTTTTTTAACTTGAGGATTATTTGGAAAATTAGAAAGTTCCACTGTTTGTAACACGCCAAGATTTACTCAGATAGTGTCAACGACTCCAGCCGGTGCTGTCTCCAGCCGGTGCTGTGATCATCCTAGTGATTCCGCAGGAGTCCTAGAATGGAAATCAAATGTGACCCACCAGGAGGCAAAAGCAAAATTTATTGAAGATATATATATAGAGAGAGAGAGAGAGAGGAACGAGTGTCCAGGAGACTCAGAAGGGAAAAGAGGGAGTCTTGTCTTTGCTTGGGGTCTGGGCTTCTTCTTGGCAATTGTGGTGTGGTGCGTGTGTCTTCTCAGGTTTGCAGGAATCAGGCAGAACAAGGACAGGGTCCAGGTGTCCATCATAAGCACTTATTCCTGGAGTCAGGAGGTCTCGGCATGGAGATGTCTATCTGGAATAGGCACATGATGGCTCTGCCTGGTCATGCCCTCCCATCGATTGTGTTGGAAGAACCCCCAAAATATCATACCTCTTTGTCCCTTCCAAGGAGGACAGACAATAAGGGGTGAATAGGTTGGAGAGACATGTTGTAGCAAGAATAGAAGTAGAAAAAGAAGCAAAGCGGGAAAAAACCCAGCTTTTTCCTTCACAGGTCCCTTCGGTTTCCCTGCCTCCCTGTAGCTGACTGTCCTTTCAGACTGGAGTTTTGCTAAGGATTCAATACATTTTGGAAATTAAGATGAACCATACGTTACTTAAAAGCTTAATAAGACTAAAACAGCAAGCGTGATGGTCAGTTGGCAGGGAGTTGTAGACATTTACTGCATAGAATCATTCAGCACCAAGACAGGGTAAGTGGATGTCACAAGACTGAGAGTTTAATAGAAAGTATGTAGAAGAGGTTCCCCAAGCCTCTTTAAATGCCAAATGTTGGGTTGAAAATCAGTAGCAAACATTGAGCTTACACTTGCAGTAAAGGAATTCAATTTGAAAACATCTAACACTATTTGCTTCGGTGGTGAGACAAAAAAAGACATAACATTATTTTCTCATTAAATGATTTTCCTTCCATTTGTGAGTGAAATGTCCTGTGTCATCTCGGAAACCCTTTTCCAAGCTTCTCTCCCATCCTCTTTGTCATCTGTCTGCCACTGTACGTTTTAAGGATGAGAAGGGAGGGCCGGGGAGTAGGTGTGGGAGGCTTATTCCTGTCCCTTTCTTCTTCACGTGAGACTATCATCCACACTATTATTATAAATAACCAGAAAATGAGGCTTGAACTTTAGCAAATTCTAAGAAAATAAAGGCAGGGCAAGCTCAGGAGAGAGAAATGCAGCACTCGAGCTCACTCATTTAAGAAGGTAGTCTTCTCAAATAATTGCCTGGGGATCCCGGGTCAGGGGAAGGGCATACTGAAATCGTATTGAATCTTTCTCTGTCTCTCTCATTCTCTCTCTCAGACATATGTATGTACATATGTATGTATGTACGTATGTATGTATGTAAAATTAGAAGCAATTACTGTTGATGGGAGAAGATACAGACCTCCAGCAACTAAGCTCCATGAATGTAGAAAAAAAAAGTCTAATGAATTCATCATACATTCACTCATTTATTCATTCAACAAATATTCCTCCAACATTACTCTTTGCTAGACGCTGGGCATTCATTTTGAAAGGAGTATATTTCGTTGTTAAGATATGTACCTTGGGGTGCCTGGGTGGCTCAGTGGATTGAGCCACTGCCTTTGGCTTGGGTCATGGTCTCAGGGTCCTGGAATCGAGCCCCGCATCTGCCTCAGCATCCCTGCTTAGCAGAGAGCCTGCTTCCCCCCTCTCTCTGCCTGACTCTCTGCCTACTTGTGATCTTTCTCTCTGTCAAATAAATAAATTAAATCTTTGAAAAAAAATATATATAATGGCCTGCTTACCTTTAAAAAAAAAGATACTCTGGCCTTAAAAATAGTAGCCTGGCATTATGTGGAGAATGGTTTGGAGAAGGGCAAGGGGGTGAGCACAGAGTCTGGGTAAAACCTGTTGAAATCTAGGCAGTAAGTGGTAGTTTGCCCCGGGGGGATGGGGATACACTTATTGTAATGGGGAGAGCTGAGATGGGGGACTGCACATCAGTAGTTCTGTTTGGATCACATTAAGTGTCAGTTTCCTGAGAGACATCGAAATGGGGGATATCAGAGTGTCCATCAACATGTACAATATGGAGCTCACAGAAGTCTTACTACAGAGTGGATATTCAACATATATGGGTTTGCTTAATTAGTTATTGTTGTAAGGAAGACACAGGCTCCGCATTTCTGTTTCGCAGCACAGTAATTCTAGACTAAACTTGATCTAGACTAGACTAGCGTGGTTCCTAGATCAAGGGCATCAGAATCACCTGGGACCATACCAGAAATGCAAATTCTTGGGCCCCCTCCCTGATACCCTATATTAATTAGGGACTGCCAGAGGAATGGAACCAATAGGATAGAGATAGGAAGATACAGAAAGAGACTTATTTTATGGAATTGGCCCATGTGATTATGGAGGCTGACAAGCCCCAAGATCTACTGTCAGCAAACTGGAAAACTAAAAGAACCAGTGCAAAAGCTGGCAGGCTAGAGACTTAGGAAGAGCTGCTGTTTTGATTGGAAGCTAAAGGCAGAGGAAAACTGATGTGGGAGCCACAAGGCAGTCAAGCAGAAGAAATTCTCTTACTCAGCTTTTCTGCTTAATTCAGGCCTTCGACTGATGGGATGAAGCCCAGCCACATCAGGGAGGGCAATTAGCTGTAGTCAGCCTGCAGATTCAAATATTCATCTTGTCCGGAAACACCCCCATAGCACACCCAGAATAACGTTTGACCAAACCTCTGGGCTTTAGTAGTCAGTCAGGGTGAGGCATAAAATTAACCATCATATGTACTGAATCAGAGCTCTTAGAGTAGGAGCCAGCAATCTGTCTTTACACCCTCTAAATCTATTTAGACACCAGAGTTTGAAGACCACTGCTCGAGAGTGGGCTTTCTGGTTACTCAGATTTGTGCTCAGAATCATGGAAAAATGCCCTTTAAGAACCCACAACCAAGTGCAATTAGGAATCGTTCGTGGCAAATAATAGCCGTCTTATTTGTCAGTTGGTAGAAAGAGGGCCTTGTCATCAGGACCTGGGGAGAGCTGGCTTCCATATCTTCTCTGTATTAGACCTTTAGCAAGATCAGCTTGAAAACCTACAGGTGCTTTCTCTAAAGGACTCTCCCATTTGTTGATTTCAGGCCTGCAGCCTTCAGTAAACGTGGACCTGTACCGTGGAGCTGAGCGGCTGTCCAAGGCCTTCTGTGCCCTTGTTGATCAAATCACCTTGTCCAGCTTGAAGTGATTAGTAGGAGTCCAGGCTCCAAGGCCCCTTAGGATGGTGATGAAACATATTTTCCATAATCTGTCCTAAAGAATTAAGTGTTTTGCCTCTCAAGAATTTGGTGTGAAACATGAAGAAAATAAGTTTTATTTTTTTTTTTTAATCTCCCTACTCATGTGTCTTAGTTCTTCAGTTCAGAGTAAATCTTTGGGAGTAAGAGGCCGAGTTGAATCTGGGTGTGCTGAGCTTCCAGCAGAGGGCTCTTCTTAATTTAGATACCTTGGTAGGGATGTCCAAGTGTGTGATTTACATGAATTCATGCTACTGTCTTCTTCAAATATCATTTAAATTATTGAATTGATGACCAAATTTTCTATCTGGATGCTCCTGACGGAGAACAGGCAGAGAACTAAACACATACACACACACACACACACCATTGAGTGGATGCAAAACTGGTGAAATCTGAATAAACTCTGTGGGTTGTACCCACGTCAATCTCCTGGTTGCATTACTCTACTGTAATTATGCAAGGGGGCACTACCATGGAAGAAAACTGGATGAAGAGTATATAGGATGTCTCTGTATTGTTTCTTATAACTGTATAGGAATCAACAAATGATCTCAAAATAAATTTATTTTGAAGTCATGAATATTTCTTGCTAAAATCCTATATGTGGGGCGCCTGGGTGGCTCAGTGGGTTAAAGCCTCTGCCTTTGGCTCAGGTCATGATCTCAGGGTCCTGGGATCGAGCTCTGAGTCTGGCTCTTTGCTCAGTGGGAAGCCTGCTCCCCACCCCACCCCTGCCTGCCTCTCTGCCTACTTGTGATCTCTGCTTGTCAAATAAATAAATAAAATCTTTTTTAAAAATAATAAAATAAAATCCTATGTGTGGTGAGTTTGGCTAAAGTAACTGTTAGCCTCCCTTCTCTGCATGTATGACTGCAGTATAGATGCTTAATTCCATAATGTCCAAAGATATAGCTGATAATTGTTTGACTGTTAGAGCACTTAGCTTCTAAGCACCTTCTAAGCACTAACTCATTTAATCCTCAAGACAAAACTAGCAAGTAGATATCGAATTTTATGAGGGAGCTATGGCACAAGGAGGGTCAGTAAGTTTTCCAAAGTTTCTTGGCCAGTAGTAAATGACGTTGAGTCTGTACTCTGCTCTGTACTTTCTCTCAATAACTATTGCTCTGATTCTAGTGTTTTGCATATTATCTTCATGTGCAATCCATGCTGCATTTAGAGAGGACATTTTTTATTTATGTGGATTTCTATTTATATGATCTGTAATTTCTATTACTGTTCCAGAAGAAAATAACGTCCAATTGAATAGGATTAGGACTAGGTTATCCCTGTTCAATCTCATAATATTTGCTTTTCAGCCCATTACAAATTTTTTATTTTTACTTTATTCACTGTCCTTCTCACTTTATCCTAGCTTGTTCCTTATGAGTTTTTTATTAACATATAATGTATTCCTTAAGATTTTAATAAGCAACCCCTAAAACACTGATCAGCAAGCCATACCCTACAAGCCAAATCCTGCCCACTGCCTGTTTTGTCCACACTATGAGCTAAGAGTGGTCATTACATCTTTAAAAAATTGTTGGAAGAGTCAAAAGAACAATATATTGGGACACGTGAAAATGATACAGATTCAGATTTCATTGTCCATAAACAAAGTTTTATTAGAACACAACCATGCTCACTCACTCACATGTTGTCTACGGTTTCTTATATTCTACAAAAGCAGAATTGATTATTAGTTGCAGTAGAGACAGATAGCCTACAATCATGATATTTGCTATCTGATCCTTTACAGAAAAATTCGGCAGCCTCTGTTGTATAGTACCCAGGTGAGGGAAGAGCAAAGGGCAGGCTTTTCTGTGAGCAGGCGTGGCATTTCTTCCATGATTTATAAGAGATGATAAGTTTACATGATGGTTTTTTTTTAAGATTTTATTTATTTATTTGACAGAGAGAAATCACAAGTAGATGGAGAGGCAGGCAGAGAGAGAGAGAGAGGGAAGCAGGCTCCCCGCTGAGCAGAGAGCCCGATGCGGGACTCGATCCCAGGACCCCGAGATCATGACCTGAGCCGAAGGCAGCGGCTTAACCCACTGAGCCACCCAGGCACCCTACATGATGGTTTTTAGGAAGGTGATAAAAGGTATCAGAGAAAGAGGCAGGAAAGTAAAACCATGAGCCCACGTAAAAATACAATGTGGCAGCTTTTAACGTGCTCATTCTCCCAACCAAGAAAAGCTGAGGCTGGTTCCCGTCCCCACTTCCTTCTCCAGACTCATTTTCCTGTTGTTAGAACTTGGTTAATTCTCAATTGCAGCTGCATCTTCTGATAATCCTTTTCTGGGTTTTTTTTTGTTTTTTTTTTTTGCTTTTTTAGCATCTTTATTGAAGTATAATTGACAAGTATATTGACATAAACTCCATATAATTACGATCCACAAAGTGTTGATATATTACACACTTATGAAACTGTCACCACAGTCAAGTCATGAACATACTCATCACTCCCCAAAATTTCTTCAAGCACTGATTGTTGAAAAGACTACCCTTTCTCCATGGAATTGCCTTTACATCTTTATCTAAGGAATATCTAAATAAATACATTCCCATTACATTTAGATGAGGTTTTTAGTTTAAGGAGTCCCCTCAATCTTCCATGAAAAAGCATTTACTCATGTTTCCTTTAGATCTGGAAAAAGCAAGTAAATTGCTAACGTATCAGAAATTCAAACTGATTGTCCAGGATTGGTTGTGAAAGAACAATTGGAAAGAGGAAGTAATTAGAGATAAAAAATCACATTGTGTCTGGATCTCAAATACATTTGCTCATTGGACTTCTGAACTGTGAACCTCATCAGGTCTGTTCATTTTTCAGGGAAAAATTTTTTATGAATTCTTTTATCATAATACTGTTCATTTTACTTTTTAGTTTGTTTTGTGATGCAAAGTATAACTAACCACTTACAGAGTTTTAATATCTAATCAAAACAGAAAATATGCTGGGGCACATCGGTGGCTCAGTGGGTTAAGCCTCTGCCTTCAGCTCAGGTCATGATCTCGGGTCCTGGGATCGAGCCCCGCATTGGGCTCTCTGCTCAGCAGGGAGCCTGCTTCCCCCTCTCTCTCTGCCTGCCTTTCTGCCTATTTGTGATTTCTCTATCAAATAAATAAATAAAATTTTAAAAAATAGAAAATATACTAATTATAAAATACTCATACTTACTGCTATTTTATTAGAGTTTAGGTTATCAGTAATGGTAACATCAAATGTCTAAATAAAGATACTCCAATAATGTTACTTGCGGTCCAGAGCTTTTATTAATTTTGTTTCCATTAGAAGAATGCTTTATTCAAAAATATTATTTCAAACAAGAATTAGGTATTACAGTCAGTAACTGGTAATTAATAAGTATAGTCCTTTGTATGCTTATACATAAGCAGTGGTTAATAGCTTGGAAGTCGGGCAGTGTATTCAAATTAAATGTATGGCCCTCTGGTTAATTAATAATATCCAGCATCCCAGAACAATTTGTCAGAGTGAATACAAACAATCTGACAAATAATCTGGTCCTCTTTGGAAGCTATTTTAACTCTCAGACAGTGGGATGACCTGACAGTAAAGTCACCATTTGAAGGAACATGCTAGCAGGCTAAAAGAATGAAACCATTAGGAAGTACTCTAAGAGAATGTAGCTTATGATTTATCTATGGACATTTCCACCATTTCAATTAAACAAATGATCAATAGTCAAGAAAAACATGTTTGTTTGTTTGTTTGTTTGTTTTTTAATTCCAAGATGTGAGATAGCTATGAGGTGAGATTTATTTTCTCTTTATTTCCAGGCCACTGGTGACTTTTCCAAAGAACTTAGACCCACTCCTGTGCAAGTGCATGCTTATCAAACCTTCAATCAACTCTTTCTTCTTTAGGAAAGGTGTTCTTAGTTGCTGAGAATATGCACCTGAAAGTAGAGAAAAGGAACTCATTATTAGAGCACCAAATTATTCTCAGGTTAATTAAATATCAACACCTTGGTTTTTAAAAAAAGTTTGTTGGAGCACCTGGGTGGCTCTCTCAATTGAGCACCTGACTCATGGTTTTGACTCAGGTCAAGATCTCATGGGTTTGGGGATTAAGCCCCATTACAGGCTCCATGCTCAGTGGGGAGTCTGATTGAAGATTCTCTCTCTCTCTCTCTGCCCCTCCCCCTACTCTCTTACAGGCTCTCTCTCTCTTTCTTTCTCTCTCAAATAATAAATCTCTAAAAATAAAAGAAAGTCTGTTGTTTCTGTCACTTTCTATGTCTCTATAAATTTTTTGCAAGAATGTATATGAAAAACTCTGTTTATGTGTCCTTTGTAATTTAAATAACAAAGTAAGTTATAATAAATACAGTTCTTTGTTAATGTATTAAGACTTTTTTCTGATTAAAAAAGTAAAAATGGTCATTGTATGATTTTTATTTTAAAGTTCTTTATATATGTACTTTATTCCATAATTTAGTTAACCATTACTTTAAATCATTTCCAAGTTTTCTGCTGTTATAAACAGTATTTCAGTGAAATCCTGCATTGTACTGCATTGTTGGCCACATCTCTGAACGTTTCCTTAGGATCGATTTCTAGATGAGTAATTTCTGAAGATGTTACTAGGAAATTTCTTGAAATAAGCAAAGTAAAAAAATCAAGCATTTGTGGAACTAATTACATACATGTTCCTGAAGTATTGTTTTCTCTAATGCTTGGTGTTTAAAAAATAAACAACAAAATAACATTTGCCAGCTAGTTACACGCCAACTGCAAACATCATCAAATTATATATCTAAATTTTAATTTTCTCATCATGAAGGAATGCAAAGATTCACAATTTTTCTAGAACATTAAACAGCCAGTCTCAGGCAGGCGGGTTTTTCTGTTTCTCACTGGCAGAGCGAGGTTTGTTGAAGGAAAAGGCCATTATTTTTTGACACAAACAGGGATATACTTCAAAATCCCTTCATTTGCATTGAAGCCCTTATTAACCCATGAGTTAACTTTAACTCTGTTATTCTCCATTTGGGAGTTATCAGTCTACTCTTTTCCTCAATTTTTTTTTAAATTTTTTTGTAATTTTTTTAATTTTAATTTTTATTTTTTTAATTTTCCTCAATTTATAACTCTCTCTTTCACTCTCTCTTTCTCTCTGCCTTGACATAATGTGTCATAATTTAGTGGTTAAGCTGGGTACACTTTCTTCACACCTTCTGGACATTTTAACATTCAGTTATTGACTTGTATCTTTCTAGACTAAATAATGATGATCTTTTAGTCTTTCCCCAAGTGATGCTATCTCTAGCCCTCAGAATTTTTGGAATTCTCATTTCTGGATACCCTCTGTTCCTGACAAGCATTGTTATAAACAACTACAGTATCCAGGTCACCACCCAGTTCAATAAGCTGTCTTTGGGGTAAAGCTCTTCCAGATTCTACCCTTAGTTAAATACATGCCTTTCATTAATTCCTTCCTACAGAATCACAGAATATTAGAATAGAGAATGTAAAGAGGGCCTTCTAATTCTTTCCTCACCCCTCTTTTTCAGATGAAAAAACTGAGGTCTAAGTAAGTTAATGAAGTTAATTGAGGTTACATAGATATATATGATTTCTTGTTTTTCTATTTGTTGGCCCAATATTGACAAACATGATATATTAACATACAAAATTATATAGGAGTTTTATGTTTTTAACAAAACATGATTCATAACATTTCTCAAGTGTGTTTAAACTATTTAAATTTGAGGATGTCAAAATAACAGAAAACTTTTTGCATATTATGTAGACACATTCATTCTTTCCTTCTGTTCTGGTGATTTGATTTCCCCAAGAATTGTAGAGACAGACATCTCTTCACCCTCACCCCCATCCTAACCTGTATATTAATCCCCCAAGGACAATAGAAAAAATTAGTGGAGAATCTGTGCAGGTACATCCAGAGCCCAGTTGAGCCACTAGAGATTTAATCAAACCTCTTGAGATGAAATCTCAATGTTCCAGCAACTATTTAACTTTTAGACATGGTGTCTCCTTGACCCAAGACCCTCTTTGACTGTGATTATACAATCGAAATGGAAAGTTTTGTTTCCTGATCTGCAAACAATTGTTTATGGCCAACATTAAAATAACTTCAATAAAGTGAAATATTCCTTCTTGCTACATAGCCACTCTGGCTAAAATTTGCAGACCAGCTGAGTCAACAACAACTCTGTAGCAAGAGAAAAGAAGTGGCTCCTGAAGCTGAAGATAAATCTACTACCTTTAAAAAAAAAAAAAAAAAAAAAAAAAAGATGGAAACGCTATGTTGAAATATGCTCCAAAAAATTGCACGTAGCTTCAGATGATTCTGATAGTGACATTGCAGGAAACCAACTGGAAGCTCTTTTAGAAAAAGACCTTGTGTATGTATATAATTATTTTCATGTTTGTCTGAACTAAAATACGATTTTCATTTATTCCATAGATATTTTAGTAATTTAAAGTGAGTGCGAAATACCAAAAAACCCCAATAAATATTGGTGGTGACTTGAGTATGACAACTAAATATGTTAAGAATGGGAAAATGAGTCCTAGACTACAAAGGAAGAAAATATCCAATTCTATGGATGCTGACGTCTGAAGAGCCTCTGCTTAAAGTGGTTTCTAAATATTGGTAACAAACACTGAAGGACACTTATTTTTGTGTTTCTTTAGTAGCTAAGCTGGTAAAAGAATATTTCCTCTAAAAATGGAAGTTGGTTTAAGTAACAATAACACTTGCCAAAATAATAAACTTATCTATAAATAACAGCAGTGGATTATCTGGTTTAATGGATCAGCAAAGCATGAGGATATTTAGCTAGTGAGGTTAAAACAAACTAGATATATAAAGGCTCTATAATATCTTTGGAAAGGATTGACCTAGAACTATTACTGTTAAGTGCTATTCTAATAGAGAAATTATAGGGTTAAATAACAATTATAGGGATATATAATTATAGGGATATATAACAATTCTCACAATAAAATATACAAAAATTAGTTATGCCTCAGTTTTGCACTAGTTCATAAGTAATTCTAAGAGTCCCTACCACCCAAACAGCCTTTGCTGCAAGGACTGGAAGATCATTGGTTGAAACAACATTAAAAACAGAAAAAAAAATAATTTGAATAGGTAGGGCTAAGTTATCTATTTCTCAGTTTACTCACAGTAGCTCATTTGTTCTAATCCTAATTCCATAAAGGACATTTTTTTTATTGCCCCCAGAAAAGACTTTTTTGAATATAATATTTGCACCAGTGAGAATCTCTAAATTTGTTGGAAGTTCCAAATTACTAAAAGTTAATCACTCCACTTGCTGGAAGTTAATTACATATTTGAGATTTGTTCAAAAAGCAACAAGGAGTAAATCTGCAAGCCAGCCAATTTTTCTGCCCTTCATTTCACCAACTAAATATATCACAAGGAGACCCTCCATTTACAGGGAGCATTTTTTTTTTTCTATTTAAAAAGGGTGAGAGCTTCCCAAATCCACAGCAAGTAGACAGGTTATGACTGCTAATATTCAGGCTAATCACTTTATAGTTTTGTGTTGTACTTTGGGAATCATGCTTTTCCTTACTTGTATTTTTACTTTTCCTTGCTGCTGTTCACATAAAGTATGAGAATGAGGAAAATATGTGGATATAAACAGCTACCATGAAATATAAAAGGAAGTGCTATCCTTCTATCATTTGTGTGCTCTTGTATGCTCTTGGGTTCACTCCTGAGAACACAATTAATTCCCCTAAAGCAATTTCCCCCTTCCTCACAACTGAGCACATTCATACTTGATTGGCCCTTTTGAAAGACCTGGGACCTAAAGGTGACCACCTTGATTTCTCCCTGCGTGCTGTGGATGCGCTGCTGAAATCTCTTCCTTCCCAGACAATTGCCTCCTTCCTAAGCCATGATTCCTGGAGAGGACACAGTCCACATAGATGTCCCAGAAGAGTTGGGCCAGATCCCAAAACAGTGCCCCATGCTTCAAGTTCTCAGAAGACTTCAGGTAGTTCATAAAATCCCAGAAACCGGAAACAGTGTTAGAAATTCGAGGCTTCCGCATTTCCAGGAGGAGCACTGAAGAAGATTCCCAGCACTGAGGATCAGCTTGGTTAAGAGCCAGCAGGTCTGTCTGGCTATGGCAGAAGAAAGGAGACACACAGCACATTCCCACAATGAGCAAAGAGCAGGTAAGAGTCAAGGGGCGGTAGATCCCTCTTCTGTTCCCAGGATCGGCCATGGCACTGAAACTGCATAGAATGGAAATAAATTACAAATCCTTGCTTGAGCTCCACTCAGTAATGAAAATAATTATGCCTTTAAAAACCTTGGTGCCAGCAAAGGAAATACACCATTGTCCCTAGGAATAGTCTTATCATACCTCCCCTAAGTCCCATTCTATCTAAAATGACACATTGCCAAGCCATGTACTATAAAACCAAAATATTTAGATAGGAAGTACTTATTCCTAAGACATGTTCCTTTATGAGATGAGTAAGTGAACTTGTTTTCCCTAGAACAGAGGAACATAATTTAAAAGAATATTAAGTAAAAATTTAAAATCTTGCTGCATGGCTTTAATTATTTTATAATATAGTTTAGCCTACCTATTCTAATCCAGGACCCCCATTCAATTAAGAATTTTAATCTATTTTATCCATAGAGGTTTTCCTATTTGAAGACTTTCAATTTTTAGAAAGCATAAGAATTGTAAAATGTTATAAATAAAAATGAACATAAGGTAGTGTGCTAAAAGTAGGGAAGCCAAGAGGTATATATTCAATCCATTAGAGTAGAATCAATTGACATTTTATCAACACCTAAAATGCTCCATGATTCTGATATAATTTTCATAAAGATAATGTTTTTATCATTTTTTTCTTCCTCCTATGAATCTCAAGAATTTTAGTGAAAACATTTGCCTCTCATTCAACTTTTCTGGCTCTCAAAGCCTGCTGTAATAAAATTAAACCATATAGGGGCCCCTGGAAGTCTCAGTCGGTTGGTTGGGACTCCCACTCTTTATTTCTGCTCAGGTCATGATCTCATGGGTTGTGGGATCAAGCCCTGCCCCCCACTGTTTGAAGATTCTGTCCCTCTGCCCCATCACCCCAACTCTGTCTCTCTATTAAAGAAATAAATCCTTAAAAAATTAAGCTACATAACACTTTGAAATTATGATGTTACACTTCAAACAAGTGCAATGAGAAATAATGTCCTTAAAATAATACTAATCTAAATTTTCTTTTTTCCGAGGAAAAAAGCTTATCTGACTCTTTAAGACCACACAAAATCACACTTAAACAACTCTAACATAAAGAAAAAACAGGAGGACATACACAGCTCCCTTTCGGTTTTATCTTGTATTTCCAAACCTCTTAGATGTGAGTATCACGAAGGCAAGCAAGGCACAGCTCATAGGAATACGTCTATCCTGGAACATTTAAGGATACCACCGTAGGATTGAATCCTTCTCTTCTACACAGCAGCAGAACATACCGAGGCACCCTTAAATCAGTATTTCAGAAATGCCTTTGAACATGCTCTTTCCCATTTGGAAAAGACAAGTTGAGATTCAAGGCTATTCAAAAATATTTCAGATCACTTACACAGGATCTCTCCCTGAACAAAACTGTATCCAATACGTCCTCTTCTGAACTAAAATATCAAAGTCAAGTTGCCCCAAAGGCTGTTTATCCTTCGGGGACACTTCCAAGTCGTCAGAGGTTATTGGAAGACAGAGCGCGGGACGCTGTCCACTGTGCTGAAGTTAGTGTAGTCCGGGACTCCCTGTCTGCTCGCACCACAGCACTCATCTTACTGGCTCTTTTAGGTTCCCTTCTCAGGACAGTTTTTCCCCCGACCCTGGAAGTTCTCAACCCTGGGGTCCTTCGTGCGTCCCGCTACCAGCCCCGCGCTGGGCTCCCTGCGTCCCGATCCCACACCTGGTTCAATGGCCTAATAATCCTCTTTAGGGCGGAGATACCAAGGACCGGCTGTGTCTTTTGTGCCCCATTATATTCTTTACACCGATGCTCAACTCCCAGGTTGTAGGAGGGCACCCCTTCGCACTTACCTGCTCAACCCTCCCCGGATTCCCTGGAGTGTGTGAAGAGGAAAAGCGCAGGCTGCTTCCCGAGCGAGTGACGGTCCCCAGCCCCGGCGTCCTGAAGGATACCGTGCCTCTTAAGCAGTGGGAGTGTTCGGCGCCTCTCCAAGTCTACGTCAAAGCGCCGGGAACTGCCGCCACCTCTCGCCCCCAAGTCCATCTCCGGAACCCTCTTCCTCCGCCCCCCCTTCCCCTGGAGATCTCACTTCAGGTAACCAGCAGGCTTAGGCGCACTGACCCTGACGCACACCTACCCTCCACCCAGTGGAACTGAGTCTATATGCGGTTTGGCTTCCCGGTCTTACCTCGGAAGGCGCGGAGCTCCCGGCAGGAACTGGAAAGTTGGGACTTAGCTCCGCGACAGTCTAGACGCAAGTGGGGCTCCCCAGATCCCCACGCTTCAGGCGTGCCTTGTTTGAGAATAAAAAGGGAAACCCCGGGACTCATGGGGTCCGAAAGGGCTCTGAGGAAATAGGGCGCCTCCTAAAGACATCTGGGTGTGAATTTCTCCTGCCTACCTGGAGTCCTCGGCTGGGAGGAGAAAAACGCACCTGGGGCAAAGACGGAGGGAGGAAAGGACATGGCCTTGCTGGCGGCTCTCCCTGTCTGGGGACAGAAGACTCCATTACCTCCAGGCTCTGTGGCCTGGATCCCCTCAGGAGTCCGTGTTGTTGCGGGCATCACTTAGGTCAGTCCACCCCTCCAGATTCACAGCCGGGTCCCTGCTTTCCGCCTGGGACTCCGTTTTGGTGTTCCACTCACAGTTAAGATCTTACTGTGGGGCTAAACACTGTCAAGAGTCCAGGGCCCTGTAGAACATTTGTTTCCAATTCAACTGAAACACACCCAGCCTGGGGGCCTGAAGCAAAAGTTCTACGTTTGCTTTCTATGTTTGCTTTCTACGTTTGTTTCCAGGGTTTGCCCCTCACCTCAAAACCTTCTAAGTGTCCTAAAAACCGCTTGTAGTCTCCATTAACTGAAGGCTTTTGTGCCTGTTCAGTAGTATCCATGGTTACCTTCCAGAAGGGCACAGGGAGGAGCACAGGCTTGTGGCAAGGTTTACTAAAGACAAGAACTGACCAGCTACCCAGGGGATAGAAACAGAGCTCCAAAAAGGACTCCTGAGGGGTTCTGGGTTTTTCTCCTGCTGTGAAACTAGATGGAGTGTACTTCAGTTTCTCAGTCTATGAACTGAGCATGCTAACGCCTGCTTCTAATTATACCCTAAAGATGGGGGGAAGATAATAGGTGAGGTCTTGAACTTGCTTCCTGGACTTCAACATGCTCTCAGCCTTCTGGAGAAGTTCCTGAGAGAAACGCAGGGGTGGGAGCACAGGGAGAACCTTGTGGAGAGGAAAGGGAAAAGAGAGGGAAGAGCAGTTATTTTTGAGGAAGTGACCAATGAACTTCTTGAAGAAGAAATTATATAGGTGTCCTGGGCCAAGAGGAGAGGGGCTAGTCTCCTCTGGGCAAGGAGATCAGCATGAGCAAAGACGCGGAGGGAGCATCCAGCAGTTCTGTGTTTCTGGGAAGAAAAGGAAAGGAAAGAAGTATGGAGAGAGAAGGAAGAACAGAAGTAAGGTTTAAGGATTTAATTCTGGTTTGGGGCATGTTCACATTTCCTTTGAAAATACTGGTATATAAATATGCAGTGCTTACTTTTTATCCAGTGCCTATGTGCCAGGTGCTATTCTAGATGCTATGTATGCAGAAGGAACAAAACAAAGTCCCTTCACTCATGGAGTTTACATTCTAGGAGTGGGGAAAGAACATTTATATTTTAAGTTAAAAATTACACAAACACACACACACACACTTGGATGGCTCAGTTGGTTGAGCATCTGACTTTATTTTTTTTAAGATGTTATTTACTTATGAGAGAGAGCGAGAGTAAGGGCAAGTGAGCTGGAGATTGGGGGTGGGGGAGAAGCAGAGGGAGAGGAACAAACAGATTCCAAACTCAGCACAGACCCTGGGCCAACTCCAGGCTTGATCTCAACACCCTGGGATTATGATCTGAGCAGAAACCAAGAGTCTAGCCTTTAGCCACCTGAACCACCCAGGTTCCCCTAGCATCTGACTCTTAATTTCAGCTCAGGTGCTGGTCTCAGGTCCTGGGGTTGAGCCCCTCTTGGGGCTCAATGCTTAGTGGGGAGTCTGCTTCTCTCTCTCTCTCTCCCTCTCCCTCTCCCTTTGCCCCTCCCTTGCTCATGCTTCTCTTTCTTTCTAAAATAAGTGGATAACTCTTTTAAAGAATTACATATATTTATAATGATTTGTGTTTCCAGTTTCTGTGTCGAACATTGAATTTACAGCTCTATGTCAAATACACTTCACTAGCTAATTTAATAAACAAACAGTGCCACGTATGAGTCCATAATGAGAGTCTATCATTCCGAGGCCCTCCAAAATGTACATTTGGTGAAATGTGTCAGATATGGTAAGAAAAAGGAAAAGATCATGAAAAACTAAAGCAGGATTGGAAAAGGATGTGGAGAAGAGCTATTCTATATAGAATGCTGAGAAGCCCTTCCTGGTGAGGAAATATTGAATAAATTCTATTAAGGTGAAAGAGTGAGTCATACATAAACATAGGAACAAATGCTCCACGTGAGGTACAGGGGAAGAATGGAACAAGTGTGTTGTGAGGAGTGTTTTCTGGGTATAGTGGTAGGAAGTGAGGCCAGAAAGGTGGTCAAAAACTGATTCTGACTGCTCAATAAAGAATTGACTATATGGGATAGGGCGGAGGCAGGGAGTACGGTTGGGAGCTGCTACGAAAATTAAGACCAGATATGGCAAATTCAATAAAAGTGTAGCAATGGAGTTGATGAAAATAAGTGGATTCTGAATATATTTTGATGATTTTAAAAAACCAAAAAACAGGACTTATTGATGTCCTGGATACAGAGTGCAAGAAAAAAAGAGAAACTGAAGATGACTTCAACTTTTGAGAGCTAACCAACTGGAAGTTTGCAATTACCCCAGCCAAGAGAGGAAAAGTGTTTTAAGGAATAAGTTGGAGGGAAAAAATCAAGAATTTGGTTTTCAAGATGTCAGGTTTGAAACGACTGTCATCCAAAGGGAGATGCTGAATAGGCAGGGCAAATATGGAGACTATAAACACTTGGGATACAGCATTCAAGAAAAAAGTCTAGACTTGGGATTTAGGTTTACCTGTAGGCAATAGTTAAAAGTTCACAGAAAAGTATGTAAAGTAGGTAAAATAGTAGCCAGAGGATCGAACGTGAGATATGCCCACATTTAAATGATTAAGAAACAGAGTTAAGGAAACCAGAAATGTGTGGTGCCTTAACAAGCCGAAGAGATAGAGATTTTTCACAAAGAAGTAAGACATCAGCCATATCACACAGATTCAGAAAAGGGGTCAATAAAATGAAGACCAAGAATCTTCCATTGGATCTGCAAAATAGGAGGCTGCCAAGTTTGCTCCTAAGGAGAAAATTTCAAAGGAGTGTTCAGGGAGGAGCAGTGGGCTGAGGAGAAATGGAAATGAAGAAATGCGGACAGCCCCTATGAAGCGCTCTGTGAAGTTTAGAAAAGAAGAGAAAGAAGGGTTGGAACGGAAGATTAGGGATTAGATCTTCATTGTATTCATAGGCTGAGGGAGATAAACCATTAGAGAGAAGGGAAATTGAAATTCAGGGGAGAAGGACGACTAAAAATCTCAGAGGAAAAAAGAAGCAAGGGGAATAAGAAATTTGTTTTAAAAAGTGGTTAACGGAAAAGGGCATCACTTGCTCTATGAACAAGGAAGGGGGGGGCTATCTCTGGATATGGATATGTCTGTAGGTAGTATGGGGGGGGGAGAGGTGCAGGAGTTGAAAGAGATGGTGAGAGATGGTCTCAATTCTCTTAATTAACTAAGATGCATAGTCATCCACAAGAATGAATGAGGGGAGCTGTTTAGGAGTGAATTGAAGAGTGAAAAGACTTCGGAATAATTATTGAAGAGAAGAGAGGAGATAAGACAGAAAGGGAGACTAATAAAGTACTAAAAGCTCAGGCAAAGTTTGAGACCATAAATTTGTAACAAACAATTTTGTATGCATCCCTGGTTTTTATGAAGTGAAATAACTTAACAATGAAGACTTTAATGCTCTGTATCCAAATTGCCTGGGTTTATACTGTATCTTTCTCACTTGCCATATTTCATTGATGCTTTTTTTTTTCACATTTAACACTGCTGAAATCAGAATGTATCTATCAGCTGATGGTATCTTGCAATTAGAATTGCAGCATTTTCTTTTGCTTTTTCAAAATAATGGGATGTCTACAGCTGATTGTATCTTTGATTTGATGTAAAATTGTGGGCAACTTAACCCCTGTGAAACAGTTTTCCTGCCTGTAAATGGGCAAAAATCTCTCTTATGGCTCATGGAAGTAAAATTAGATCATACATGGAAAATAGTTAAAATGCGGCCACATGTAGCAAATAATTGAAAAATGCTGGTTAATACTTTTTCTCCTGCTGTGTTCATCCAGCTGAACGGAGAAGAAAAGAATGGTCATGATCACATTGATTTAGTGTCAGAATTTTGTGGAGCAAATGCTGATGAAGAAGGATGCAAAGGACTGACCGTCCTGAAAGCGAGTTAGCGGAGGAGCAGAGGCTGGGACGGCGGAAGAAACACTAGAAAGTGGAGGAACCTGGAGGTCTGGTGAGAAGGGGGAAAAGGACAGCTGTGAGAGGCATAAAGAAGGTTCTAGTCGGGGAGAGGGACGTTTATGTTTCACACTTTAGAGGTGGAACAGCTCTGAATTCTGAGCACAACCACTGAAGTGAGGGACTGAAATGGAGTAAAAGTAGAGACACTATAGAGGAGCTCCACCTTCCCTTCAGTCTGAAGATAATGAACTGAAACGGTCCCCTATTTAGAGAAGCTGAGGGTGTGCAACACTGCTGTCCCAATGAGGTGGCCTGTACCACTCTTACAATGAGAGGAACCGATTTAAAAATACATTGTTTAGAAGTCTAGCTTGTGCCTATTCATATACTTTTTTTAAAAAGATATAATTACCTGGGACTAGATGTTTTGACCTTCAGTAAAACTTTCACAGTACCACACTGGAAAAAATCGCCCTGATGAAACATTTCTCATAAACACAATTTGCCACCGTGCACTCGAAAATTAGTCATCTTATTGAATACTTTTATTTAGAAAGGGATCCTAAGGACTACATACTTTGTTGTAACATCTATTTAGTATTCCTTCGTTAACAGAGAAATCTGGAGAGATTCTTGGGAAGAAACATATGTCTTTCATCTGAACCTTATAATCAGCTCAATAATTGCAGGAGAAAAACAGCAGACTAATTCTCGAATTTAGATAAAACAAAAGCTGCCACCAAATGATTTGAATTAAACACTTTATACTCTGTTTAACCTGTACAAATGTTTCGTTGGGTATCTTACCCTTGTGGCGTCATTTTCATAAACTAAACTCTCCCTAACAACGCTGACTTCTTGTCAGCAATTACATTTTACAAAACATCATTTTCATATAGTTGGTTTCACGTGACCCTAAGGAAAACATATCTTATCCCCTTCTTTCCCCATTTGCTGTTAAGATAAGGGGTTTTCTCTGGGTGACATAGTCGGTAAAAGTTAGAACATGATCTGTTCCAAAACTTAGCCTTATTCATTGTCATTTATCTGTCTTACATAGCGCGCTTGCACAAACACACGCACTATCTGTCACTCTCCGTCCTCTTCATTGGATAGTCTATCCTTCTCCCCTACTTGTTCCCCAGTACCAATTTGGGGGGGAGCATATGGCAGGTCCAACGTAGAGAATCATTTTAATAAGCTTACATCTGGAATCATTCTATAACATCATCATTGTAACTTGTTACAAATATTCAGGAAACCAACGGGTCATTTAAAATTACATGATGCCAAAAAATTAAAAAAAAAAATTGGTTCGACTACCATTTGTCATCCAAAGAGTTATTTCCGTTTGATGCGGTTGCCGCCTAAGGGCCAAAGAATGACTCCTTGAGACGTGAATCGCAATTAGCTGAATGAGCCCCATGGGTCGATTTCCTGATTTTTGCCACTTGAAGCAATTCTCAAAGACATTAAAGGGACTTCCGATTAATTTTAATGAAATTCGAGAGCTGTTATATGGTAGTTTGCATCTTCAACGGTACATTAATTTGCAAATGATGGGGACAGCCTTTAAGAATTGGATGCTTCTTTAACATTTAGGATCAGATAGTAAAAATAATTACTTTCTCTCATTCTTTTATGCTTTTCCATAATTTGAAGATGGCCATAAACAAGGACCATTTCCTGGAATGCCCAGGAAATGGGTGGGTGAGTCATTCTTTAAGTGTTATCAGATTCATAAGGACCCATTGCAGTGAAGTAGTCAGATGATATTGGATATTGATTCTAAAATGTGCAGAAAAGGAAAGTTACTCAGCATGCAGGAATAGTTCATTCATGTTTTTCCTGCTTGTCCAAATAAAGATACAAGTTGTGATCCTGGGCATGGTGGTGGTTTTTTCCAAAGGTACCTCTCAAGATACATCTATCCTTTGCTCATCCTTTCCATTAGGTTGTAAAGCCCCTAGGGATTCTTATGGCTTTGTCAAGAGTTGAGCTTCTCTTGCAATAACCCTAGTCATTCAAAAGTGACCATAGCAAGGCCTGTCTTTTGGGCAACTCATTTCCAAAGGAGACGACAATACCAGTGACTTGTTTTCAGTTTGGTTTATCACCAAAGCAACAATAACAAAAGTCTAAGGTTTTAATGATCGTAAGCTTCTTTTTCTAAGGCTTCAATCATGGCAGAGTAGCAAAAAAAAACATAAAAATGCTACTTCACACATAGGGGCAATAGAGGGGTTCACAACCAGAAAGTCAAGGGCCCAGTAACAATCATGCATTTTTGCCAAGAAGAAAACTTCTGTGAAAAGATCAAATAAGTACATAGACCTACATGTTGAAGGCATAAAATATTTCACTCTCATGGTATGAGCAAGGCTCCTGGGATGAGGAACTTTTCCTAAACTCATGTGCCTCTAAGTTAGCTTTTCTCTGCACCAGATTTTGTTCATACTTTGTTCTGCCACAATTTTTTTTCATACCTTGATGATGCACTTACCATCTTTTAATTGACATACATGCTTATCTGTTTCTCCTCACCTTCCTACTCCTACCCTAACCATTCCTTCAGAATGGGAATCAGGTCTAACTACTCTCGCTTCAGAGCCCAATTCACACATAATAACTTCTTAATCAATGTGGGTTTAATTTATTTATGAGAATAGTCTCATTTTGAACCTGAGACTACAGCAGCGAGTATCATTAATCAACTTTGGGTTGGTCAAATTTCTTTTTTTTTTTTTAAGGTTTTATGTATTTAGGATAGAGAAATAGCAGGAGAGAGAACACAAGCACAGGGGAGGTGGAGAGGGAGAAGCAGGCTCCCCACTAAGCAGGGAGCCCGACATGGGGTCAGTCCCAAGATGCTGGTATCATGACCCGAGTCAAAGGCAGACAGACACTTAACGACTGAGCCACCAAGGTGCCCAGCACTGGTCAAATTTCTTATGTCTGGACAAAGAAATTAAAATGTCAAGCAGCCAATTTTTTTTTCCTTTATCCAGAGCCTCAAGTTTTTTATCATGCTTTTGCTGAATGGAGTTATTACTTTGTGATGATTATGAATACATCCTCTGAAATGAAGTTTTTGCTTGAAAGACTATAATCTAAAGGTAAATGCTAAGGATGAAAGTACAAAATCATTTTCCCTGAGGAAAAAACATCTCCCATTCAATCATAAGATTTTAATTTTTAGTCATTAGAAAATGAGAAACATTAAACCTAGTTTGAGACCATTTTTGTAACATGCTGTATTAGCTAGAAATGCCTTTAACTACAAGTAACAGAAAGCCTGACTATAGTAGCTTAAATTAATAGGGATTTATTTTTCTTATCCAGTAGGAAGCCTAGAGTGGCCCAAAATATCGGGTCCTACATTTCTTATTCCCTTAACCTTCCCTTAGACTCTCAGGTTGGCTACCACAGCTCCAGGCATCACATCTACATTTAAGGTAGGATGTCAGTAGAAGGATTGTTCCAGCCTACTTTTTAATCAAGAAATTATCGGCTCGGGTCATGGTCTCAGGGTCCTGGGATCGAGTCCCGCATCGGGCTCTCTGCTCAGCGGGGAGCCTGCTTCCTCCTCCCTCTCTGCCTGCCTCTCTGCCTACTTGTGATCTCCGTCTGTCAAATAAATAAATAAAATCTTTAAAAAAAAGAAAATGAAAATGAAAACATTTCTAAAGCATTTATCAACAGACTTAGACCTCAATTCATGAGCTTCACCTAGGTCATATGGTCATTTATGAATGCAGGTAAGTTTGGGAGAAAGAACTCCAGTGGAAGGGGGTAAAGTACTTTGTCCAGGGAGTTGGGAATGGCTTTGGGGGAAGCAATCAGCAAAGGCAGCCCCAGAAGACGACATGAGCTGATGGAAAATCATGCAATCTTAATCCTACATTGGGATAACTCTTTGGCTGCTTATTTTTTATTTTCTTAGGTCTTAATGTCTTTATCTTAAACAAGGAGTTCTTATTATTATTCACCAAACATTACATATTTGAGAAAGAGAAGATGTTAGTAAGAATGCAGTGATGGTAATATAAACTATTTGGGGATGTATATGAAAGCCCCTTCTTCTAGGACTTTTGAGCTAACCATTTCAGCTGTCCTATGCATCAATGTTTTCTGAAAATTATATGAGTCCAATTAGATAATCCCAAAATTCTTTTCTGTTTTATCAATTACCTATGATTTGTGGTAATAATCCATTTATTAAATAAGTATCTAGAAATCTTGGGGCTTAGAACATTATTGAAATCAAAAAATTTGAAGTGGTATAATCATTGTAGAAAGGAGTTACAGATTTCTATACCGCATGAGTAAGTATATACTTTTCAACATAAACACCAGAGAAATGCTTGCACTTGTACACTAATAAATATGTATAAGAATGTTCACAGACACACTGTTCATATAGCAAGTACCCAGAAACAACTCAAATGTCTAAAGAGTAGGGAATAAATAAATTGTAGTGCTACTTCAATTACTACTTCACAGTAGTTACAATGAATGAAGTACGTCTAGTTGGAACACTATGGATGGTTTTATAAATAAAATACTGGGAATGAAAAGATAAGTCCTGAAAGTTTATATACAAAATGTCAATACCATATTTATAAAGTTAAGACAACTAAAACCAAACAACACATTATTAAGACTATGTAAAAGAATATAACTACATGCTTCAAATGGCAATGAAATTATTATTATAGGAATCAAGGTAGTAATTACATTAGGAGGGAAGAGTTCAATGTACAAGATGGAGGAGTTATCACAAACAATATTAGTTATCACATTGGAAGGTAGATTTATGGATATTTATTATAGGATTTTAAATAAATATGTAGGTAAGTAAATAGATATGTACATGCATACAAAAGTCCAGTGGACTAATGATAAAGTATATCAAGAATTGATTCAGATTATTTATATTTCAAGTAAAAAAATTTTTTCCTTTTTAAAGACTTTATTTATTTATTTTTGAGAGAGAGAGAGAGAGAGAGAGAGAATGAGAGAGAGAGAACATGAGTGGAGAAAGGTCAGCAGGAGAAACAGGCTCCCTGCCAAGCAGGGAGCCCAATGTGGGACTCGATCCCAGGACTCCAGGATCACGACCTGAGCTGAAGACAATCAAGTAACCAACTGAGTCACCCAGGAACCCTCAAGCAAAAAAAAAAAATTTTAAGTCCATACCACTTATAGGAGGTCTTTAAGATAAAGACCTTATTAAGCTATGTTCTTCCTTTCTCCTATAAAACAAATGATACAGAACTTCATTCACCAAAAATAGAATTTCTTTGTTATTTAGAATGTCTTCTACTAGAGCACCTACTCATTTAACCAGTGCTAATAAAACAAGGTGGGAAACCAGAAATGTACCGTAACAACCTGCCCTGAACCCTAGTCCCTCTTGGGATGACCACATTCTATTCTCTTTGACCACCAGTCTCATCCCTGTGCTCCTTCAGGAGGAAAGTCAGGACGATGAAATGTGAGGGTCCATCCATGGCATCTTCCTGAGCAGAAAGCAGATTGTTGAGATGAATACTTGCTGTTTCAAAGCACGTCCTCTACTGGGTGCAATCAGGCTGTCAAGATATGCTTTAAACTACTCATAAATCCACAAGTTAATGAGGAATACGGTAGATGAGGAAAAGGACAAGGAATTGAAATTTACTAACACATATACCCAAACCCAAGCAATTCATTTATTTGTTCAATATAACACACACACACACACACAGTGCCATTCACTGTTATGGGCATGGGGATATATATATCTATATATCGCTAAACAGGATAAGAAGAATCTTTGCTTTTGTGGAAACTCCATTCTACTGGAGAACACTAACCATACTAAAGTAAACACGTAAACAAGATTATTTGAGCACAAGAGTGAAATGAAGGAAATGAAATCATGTATTGTAATAGAGATTGAGAAGAAAAACATGGCTTTAACGCACAATTGACTTCAGTCTTCTAACCTTTTTAGGTCTTCGATCTACAGAAACTTTGAGATTGCGTTAGTATTCATTAGAACAAAATCATGGCCCCTTAGGCTTGTAAAATTGGCTAGTATCAATCAACCAAATTTAAGTGTTATTAGGCAAACACACGTGAAACTATTGAAATCTATCAAGATATGTGGAGAGCATATGCCTCTTTGCCAGTCGGCCACTCTGCAATCAGGCCTCCGTTTAACCCTTTCCCTACCTCTTCCTTGAAAACCTTTCACATGAGAGGAGAGCCACCCTTTCTGTAATGACCAGCAGCTCCTGAAGAATAAATTTCTTTTAACAGGACCCATGCTTCTGACATAGCTAATCTTTTTATTCTAAGGGAATTTAAATTTGTGCATAATTTATATAGGCACAGATTTGGAAAAGCATGTTACATATTCAAATATATATGCATATATAGTTGCTTGGTTATATGTGTGTATATGTATACATATATCCATCTCATCTTGGGATTCCCTATCCAGATGAAGTTTCATACCTAACTGACACCCTCCAACACCCATTCCTACACGGTTTTGAATTAGCACCCATGTAGAAAACTTCTAGACTCTAACGAAAGTGTGACATCAGCCAAGACATCAATTAAATCTTAGCAAAAAGTTTACCAATTCCCATGTGTACGTTTGTGATTGTTTTCAACATGTAAACCTGACCCAGAGTTGCTATCAGAAAAATGACCAACTCTGCTCTCAAATATGACATCTACATTTGATATCTAACATAACTTGTCATCCCCAGCTGCAAATTTTGATTTTGGAACAAATTTCTTGAGCTTTTAATTCAACATCTGTTATTCACTAGGTAACAGGAGTGAGAGAATTTTCTAGAAGATCTGTTATACGACCATTGCATTGACCCATTTCAAAACCAGAAAGATGTCAGGCAACAACTCACATACAAGCAACATTCCTATTGAACATTTCATCAACTACCTGGCAGTTGTTTTTTCTTTTCTTTTTTTTTTTTTTTAAGATTTTATTTATTTATTTGACAGACAGAGATCACAAGTAGGCAGAAAGGCAGGCGGAGAGAGGAGGAAGCAGACTCCCCACTGAGCAGAGACCCCCCGATGCAGGGTTCGATCCCAGGACCCTGGGATCCTGACCTGAGCTGAAGGCAGAGACTCAACCCACTGAGCCACCCAGGCGCCCCCTGGTTGGCAGTTTTTGAAACACTGTGGTGAGCTGCTGGTCATAAAGACTATAGAACTGGGGTGCCTGGGTGGCTCAGTTAGTTAAGTGTCCGCCTCTTGATTTTGGCTCAGGTCATGATCTCAGGGTTGTGAGATTGATCCCTACATTGGGATATGTGCCCAGTGTGGAGCCTGCTTAAGATTCTCTCCTTCTTTCTCTGCCCCTCTGTTCTCTTAAAAAAATAAAAAATAAAACAACTATTGAACCTGTTCTTTACCTGCCTCAGATGTAAATGTTTCAGACATCAAAAAAGAAACAAACAAAACAAAAGACCCCAGTAAAATAGAGGAGGAAATCAAAACAGCAAACAAAGTTAAAGCCATTCTCATCTGCTAAGAGACTCATGCCCTGTCTCTCTGGACATTTTTGAAAAGTCCTATTTATAAACATGGCCCCCCTCATTTCTAAATAACCATAGTTCAACCATACTCTGTCCAGAACCATGATCCCAGTAGATTGTTTACACCGCACTTCTACCTTTTTCTAAAATGGTTCCCATGAGAAGCGTTAACCCCAGAACACATTCTATATAATAGCCTCCCTCACAGTGAAAAGGGAGATGGAGTCATTCTCAGGCTCTCATGAAATCTAGATGGGGAAAAGAGTATTAGGAGGGGTTGGGACTATTCTGTTAGGAGTGTTTCCAGGCTTTAGTTTTTCTATGATGGGAAAAAATTACTTGTTTCAAAAGCAAGATGTCAATGTTATTTTTAGCTATCAATCACATTTTGTGCAAGGAACTCAGTTTTAGATATCGATCACTTTTTGTGCAAGGAATTCAAAATTTATCTTTCTCTTTTACTATAATAAAAGTAAATATACACAAAGTGTTCCAACCAAACTAATTTCAGAGCTATTTAACTAACCTTCAAAATAAGGTTTTTCCAAACAAAGAGACGATCTATGTTATAGCCCAACAAAGGGAAAGTCAGCCAAACAAAGAGATGATCTATGTTATAAAATATTTGTAATAGTCCACTAATATAAGTGATATGTGAAATGTGGATATATGAATTGTTTGCCTTTCCGGGTAACTAACTGGAAATTGTACAAACTTTGATAGTCAAAGGACTTCTTCCAGGGACATTCATCTGTAATTCATTCATCTGTAAAAAGTGAAAGGCTTTTTATTTTATATGGACAGCTACCTACTCGGTATCTATGTCCTGAGAACAAAGCCAAAATGGACTGAATTGACCACATTCTCCTCCATCCATCGGAGTGTTTGGTCTCATATAAATATTTGAGTACAAGGCCTTCTCAGAGTTTTTTTTTAACATTAATAAAGAAAAATTTATTTCTTCATTTCTAACCATTGCTAATGAAATGTGGCTCTGGGCAATACATCACCAGGAAAGGAGGGGTTGTACAACTTTCTGAGAACTCAATGAAACATAGAGCCATTTTGATGATCTGTAACCATGATTCCCTACTTAGATTGGCTTCTTTTATTTCCTTTGTCCAAATCACATTTCTCAAAATGTCTGATGAAATGTCTAAATATCTTACCTCTCCTCTGTGTGGTACTGAGAATGTAATTTGAGGAGTCAAGAACAATTGCCACCTTGCTGTGTTCCATCTTGTACCACTTGCTCTTAAATCATTGTGGCCCAGAAGTAATACTTTCCTGTGAAGAGTCACCATGGTGTTATTAATAAACAGCTACTCTGCTGATAAATCAATATCTGGCTTCTAATAAGTAGGGGAGTGTCATGCTCATCTCTTGTTCCTGGAATGCCAAATGTTTATAATTTCAGTTTTGGACTCAAGAAAGTATAATTACGGTTATAGTAATGGAAATGAAAGGATTTTTTTTTTTAAACCCATTCTCTTGTTATACAGAGATATTGTCAAAAGTTTCTTCAGGTTTGGATATCCCAGTTTAAATATATCCCAGTGAATGGGATGCCTCAGTGGCTCAGTTGGTTAGTGGCTACCTTCGGCTCAGGTCATGATCCCAGTGTCCTGGGATCGAGTCCTATATCGGGCTCCTTGCTCGGCAGGGAGCCTGCTTTTCCCTCTGCCTCTGCCTGCCTCTCTGTCTGCCTGTGCGTGCTCGCTCTCTCTCCCTCTCTCCCTGACAAATTAAAAAATAAATAAATAAATAAACAAATACATCCTAGTGAAGAATTTAAATATATTCAAATATATCCTAGTGAAGCTCCCAGAATTTGGTGAAGTTGATGTTGCCCTTTATGGAAAGCCACTATTGATTTCTTGGGGGTTGGGATCATGGCCACAGCAGGAAGACTGGATTCACGTTTTCTTGCTAAGTTCTGACTTGGGACCAACAGAATTCAGTTCCTCTGCCAGTATTATCTTCGAGCACATGGTGCCAAACTCACAGAAGCAATCTTCTCCCTCTGCTACATTTACTCCATATTTCAGCCCAGTTTCATCAGGTCTTCTTCTCTCCTGCTCTTTCCCTTTCCCTTTCCCTCTCCGTGGTACCTCTTCAAGAATCTTGAACTTCATGGCTTAAATTATTACATCTATAGATGGTTCTGAAGTAAATATTTCCATCCTAAACCCTCCAAGGTATTCTATATCTTTGTTTCAAATAACATGCTGGACATCTTCACCTGATTTCTTTCAAGCACCTCAAATTCAACAGATCCAAAATGGAATACCTCTTTGCCTCCTAAATCAGGATTTCCTCAGGCTGTCCCCATCCTCCCAACTACTAGGTATCAAACCTGGCCTTCATTTTTTACGCTTCCTTCTCTCTTGCTTCCCACAACAAGCTGCTCACTTTTGTTGATCCTACCTGTGCGAATCTGTCCCTTTCATTCTTTTTTGCCTTGCCAGAGCCCTATTTCAATTCCTTCTGATCCTAGACCTGTGGTAGGGGCCTGGTGTCCTAACTGGTTTGGATACTACCTCCTGGCTCTCTGTCCCACACTCCGTCTTATAGACTGCCGGACTGCTTCCACTACTCTGGTCCTCAGAAAACTGCTTCCTGCAGTTGCCTAAGAATTGAGCCCACACAGCACAGTTTGTAATTGACAGCTTTACCCAAGGCTACAGGTCATTCCTCACTTCCTTCCTTTCTGTATACTCTATTCTCTGATAAAACCAAGCTGCTTGGCGAATGTTCCAGATGGAGTCTCCTGGGACGCAGACTCTGAGGCAAAGAATAGGGACAAGTGGTTTACTAGGGAGGGAAGGAAGTAGGGTTGGGCAGATGAGTTTCCTCGCAGGCCTTGGAGGAGGAGGTTTGGGAGGTGGTCAGGCCCTGAGAGATGTCCTGAGTTAGGGCTAGAGGTCTGGGCCTTGATAAGCCCTCACTAATCTACCACTGGACATGGCCCACCTCAGCAAAGGCAGTTTTCTTCTGTTGAGGCAAACCCCAAAACAGCCAACAGCTGATACCCATCTTCTGGTGGCATTCCCAGCAGTTAGAGGAACAAATCCTTTCTACTCCCTTTACTCCTCAAAGTGGATGTGAGCAACACATCACACACACACAACTGAGGGGCTGCCATCCACTCTCATGACTCACCAACCTGTTTCTTTAGGGATAATATGCCCCACCCATTACATTCTCCAGTCTCCTTTGCAAAGGGCTGTGACTAAGTTCTAACCAGTGCCTGTGAAAAAAAGTGATCTGTGCAACTGCCAGATTGGTATCCGGAACGGGTACTCTGTCCATGTCTCCATCTTCCTTCCTGCTTCCTGGAAGGTGGGGGACGGGTGGCACAGGGCACGTGTTTCATGGGACACAAGCTATGTACTAAGGATGGCACGCGGGAGGATGCACTGGGTTTGGAGTTAACATACCATCTCCGGACTGCTCATGGAAGGGAAAAAAAAAAAATTCCCATCTTGCTTAAGCCACTGGTATTTTTAGTCTTTGTTATTTTAGCTGAACTTGTACATCCTATCTAGTTCAAGCAATGACACTTCTCTTCCTCATTTCCATGTGTCCATAGTGCACCAATTGTTCAAAACCAGTTCAAATGCTACTCTACCCCGAGAAGTGTGTGGATCTCCTTTCTTCACCTCTGTAGCAGGAAGGAGCATTTTCCTCTGCTGATCTTCCATAGTCATCACAAATAGTCATTCTTTCCCTAGTTCTCAACTCCTCTATAAACTCTGATATACTGCAGAGCAACATCTGAGCATTGGAATTCCTGATCCACCATAATTTTAACCAAAGGTCTTTCACTGGGAGATGTTCATAGTACTCATGGACTCAATGGAGTTCTTTTTCATATCGGATTGAGCATGGCATTCCTATAATCTTTCACTCACCAGTTTTGTAACAGAAAGCTGTTACACTTGTCAGAAGTAACAAAGAATCCCATTTTTTTTCTCTCACTCAATGCCCCACACATACTTCAAGCTGGTTTACATATTCCCTCTTAGGTGGAGTGCCATAGGAATACGTTCTCAGTCCTGCTGCTATCTTCTCTCTCTCTAGTTCTAACAAGAGGTTAATATTTACATTTAGAGAAGAGAAGATTTTACCAAACAGGTTCTCTGAACTGGGATACTCCCTCTCTCCCAGGGGTGGGAGTGAGTAGTGGAGTAGTTAGTTGTTCCAGCAGCTCTGCTGGTTGGCTCAGCCCACAGAGGTAGGCAGCAAGTGATTCTCTCTGAGGATCTCCTGTTAACACCCTCCTCCTCCTTTTCTTGTGTTACAAGTGCTTTATTCCATGCTTTCTTGGGTTCAGGGAAAGATCCAGAACTGGACTGCCTGTGTCCTGAGTCTGGCCTTGTCATTTACTATAGAATGGTGATCTTTAACGAAGGTGTTCAACCTCTTCAACATAGAGGGGTTTTTTAACCATAAAATGGGAATAAAAGAGGGACAATAAAATGTGATTAGACCATGGGCTCTGAAGCTTAGAGTGCCTAGAAGTTTCATTCCAGCTCCACCAGTAGGTGTGCATGTCCATGCATACCTTGAAAGCAGTGGAAGGAAGAGGAAAGACTTCATTAAGAAGGTGACACTTGAGGTGATGCTTGGGGGTGCATAGGAATTTGATTGGGCTGTGGGAGGAAGGAGAAGTCTTCTTAGCAGAAGAAACAGGCTAAGCCCAAGAGATTAGAAAGGACTACCTTGTCCTAATGATCTGACTGTCTCGTCCTTTTCTGGAGCCCACAGGATACAAAACATGGTAGTAGTGGGCATGCAAGCGTGCACACACACACACACACACACACACACACACACACACGAATGCACACATGCACACGAGCAGGAGAATGAAAACACAGATCCTCAGAGAGACCCACTTGCTGCCTATCTTTGTGGGCTGATTCTGTAGCAGCGAGAGAAAATGAAAGATTCAAGAAATTAACAAAATATAGATGGAGCTATAGCTTGCTGATTAGATTATGATTGTTTTAATTTTCTTTAAATTTTTGTTTGTTTTTCAATTTTTCTGTACTAGACAGGTAAATTTTCATAATTAATCAGAAAAAAAATTTAAGTTGTTTCTTCCTGCTGAATTTTTCAGCTTCTGCATTTCTTTGCTCAAAAAAAATCTTTTTCATGGGGCACCTGGGTGGTTCAGTGCATTAAGCATCTGCCTTTGCCTCAGGTCATGATCCTAAGGTCCTGGGATAGGTCCTGGGATTGGCCCCCAAATAGGGCTCCCTGCTCAGCAGAGAATCTGCTTCTCCCTCTCCCTCTGTCCCTCCCCTCTGCTAGTGCTCTCTCCTTCCCTTCCTCCCCCCTTCCATCCTTCTCTCTTTCTAATAAATAAAAATCTTTAAAAATATCCTCTTAAAAAATATTTTTCTTATTCCCCTGGATCCAGAAAATTACGTAGGACCTCTGAATTAGCTCGATTGGCTGATTTACCCCTAAATTCAATTGGTTTTGAGAGTCAAAGACTGAAAGAAAGACTGTCTTAAGATTTGTGCGGCTCTAGTCTGGTACTTCGGGTTGCCAGGTAGCAGACATTCATCATCAATCACAGCACTGTCTCTAACAGATTGGCACACATTGCTTAGCATCCAGGCAGCCACTAAGCTGCCTTAGTGAGCATTGAGACAAAGCCTATTTGCGGATGTATTATTAGTTAGTTGCTCACAAACAGGCACATCTGCATAAGCTTAGCTCACAAAACACCACCAAAAGGAAGGACCCCTGGACAGGCCACTTTCTGTAAGTCAACACTGCAAGTAGCAACTCATGTGATCCCTTGCCTGACTTCCACTTGGCAACCTGCTGCCCGAACTGGAAGCAAGGCCATGTCTGGGTACTCCCTGGAGTGATCAGGCGATTTCAGGGGGCCACACGTGAAAATGTCTTACTAATTAGGGAGAAGTTCCATACTGGGGGCCAAGAGGTTCAATCCTACACCAAGATAGTTTCTGCCTGTACCACCTGGATCCACTCAATATTTTTAAAGTATGAATTGGCTGCACCATGTAAAAAATAGAATATTTTGTATATATGTCTGGATTTCTAGCTCCTCTGGAAAAATAAATGGAAAGGGCAATCAGGAGCCAATTTTCCACCTGTAATAAATGGCTAGAACTGAGGAGAGATAGGGCACGTGCTCTCCAGACCAGCTCCGTTTCCCCACCCCTCTGGTTTCCTAGGCTGCACTGTTCTGCTCATTTGGGTAATTTCCCGGAAAAAAAGCCCTTGCTTTATGGCCATTTCATCACCATAGAAAACCTACTGCATATGGTCCATGCGCTATCTCTGTGGGACTTACAATGGCCCCATAGTCTTGCAAAACCTACTGCATATGGTCCATGCGCTATCTCTGTGGGACTTACAATGGCCCCATAGTCTTGCTGCAGACTAGAGGCGGCTCTGATGTTATTTACAATCCAAGTTACCTTGAGGCCTGGGCCCGAAGAAGCGAGGAGCTTTGCTGCTAGCTCATTTACCCCCTGAAGACTAGAAGCTATTTAAAGCTCCAAAGAGATCTGAAGAACCCTTGAAATACTCCTGATTGTTCAGGACAAAGATTTTTTGTTTTGTTTTATTTTGCTTTGTTTGCTTTGTTTTGCAATGTTTTTATAGGACCAATTGATTGACTCAGCTAATTCGGCTTTCAATGATCATCACAGTCAGATAAATGTTTTCCTAAGAGTGGACTCTGTAGGGTCACAAGTGTAGTCTTTGCAGCCACACCAGGGCAAGTATGAATGCACAGAATCCTCTGACAAAAGAGTATCAGTAAACCCCAGCAGGACAATTTTCTGGTAATGAGAGATCATGGCATTTGCTTTCTCTCCAGAAGTCACATCTAGAACTTATTCTAGCCAAGGAGCCAGACCTGCTGACAGGTTTCAGAAAAGCTCAAGGAATGGCAATCTCTCCAAAGCATAAAAGACGGATAAACACGAACTTTACTGGACCGGAAATGCACCCACACTTAGAAAATGATTTTGACCCTTCATTAATCGAAGGACCCACTAAATGATGCATTAAAAATATTAGTGGTTTTTATCCATCCCCTGCTCCAGACTAAAATTAAGCCAGGGATCTTTATGTGAAGAAAATATTAGAAATTTACAGGTCAGGTCAAAAAGCCCTCATTGTCATCACTGACAGCCCCAAACATTTAAGACTGAGCCATGGTGAGCAAGCACACAGTGGGAAAATATTTAAAGAATACAAGATTCTGGCAGAGAATCTTATAGTCATTATCTCCACACAAGCTGGAAGAATTCAGATAGCTGCAAGTTAGACTCAATGTTATAGGTTGTTCTTCTTCAAGGAACTTATGAGTGGACTTCCACCAACCAAAATGAGTCCTGGTTAACCTAACAATAAGTTATGATGACATTAGGTCCAATGGCTCAGCTTTTTTCTCAAATGCTGAAGGAGCAGGAGGCTGGCTGAGGACAAAGCAGGAGCTGGCGCCTTGCAACCCCCCCTTCCATCCGCTCCCCTCCATAGGTGTAGCGTTCCTCAGGCACCCCTGACTGTACCACCTGGATCCACTCAATATTTTTAAAGTATGAATTGGCTGCACCATGTAAAAAATAGTTACGATAAATAGTTAACTTGCAGAGATCACAGTCCTGCAAGGTAGGAGTCTCCCTTGGTTTGCAAATGTCCTTGAGATTTACAACAAAGAAGTTACCTTATCAATAGCCCTAATGTCACCCTCCCCTCCATGAAAAACCGAAGGAGGTGGAGGTAGAAGGAAAAGTAAATACTTCTAAACCTAAATCTCATTAACAAGGATGCTTGATAGCAGGAATGTA